>NW_008336041.1:927-4537 GCF_000622305.1 Nannospalax galili | reverse complement strand
GATGTGCGTGTGTATGTGTGTGTGTGTATGTGTGTGAATGTGTTTGTGTGCATGTGTGTGTGTGTGCATTTGTGTTTGTGGATGTGTGTATGTGTGTGTATGTGTGTGTGTGTGGATGTGTGTGTGTATGTGTGCATGTGTGTGTGTATGTGTGTGTATGTGTGTATGTTTGTGGATGTGTGTGTGTATGTGTGTATATGTGTGTATGTGTGTGTGTATGTCTATGTATGTATGTGTGTGTATGTGTGTGTGTATGTGTGTGTGTATGTGTTTGTGCGTATGTGTGTGTGTATATGTGTGTGTATATGTGTGTGTGTGTGTATCAGTGTGTATGTGTGTCTGTATGTGTGTATATGTGTGCATATGTAAGTTTATGTGTGTGAGCAGGTGTATGTATGTATGTGTGTGTATGTGTGTGTATATGTGTGTGTATGTGTGTGAATGTGTGTGTATACGTATGCTTTGTGCCATAGCATATATGTGGAGTTGAGGAGTTTGTGGTGTTAGTTCTTTCCTTCTGTTTTGGGTTTCATATATCTGTGTGTATGTGTGTATATGTGTGTATGTGTGTATGTGTGTATGTGTGTGTATGTGTGTGTATGTTTGTATATGTGTGTATGTGTGTGTATTTCTGTGTATGTATGTGTGTGAATGTGTGTGTTTATGCGTGCATATGTGTGTGTATATATGTGTGTATGTGTGTGTATATGTGTGTACATCTGTGTGTATGTGTGCATATGTGTGTGTATGTCTGTGTTTATGTGTGAGTATGTCTGTGTACATGTGTGTGTTTGTGTGTTTGTGTATATGTTTGTGTGTATGTGTGTGTATGTCTATGTGTGTATGGGTGTGTATGTGTGTGTATGTGTATGTGTGTGTATGAGTGTATGTGTGTGTATGTCTCTATATATGTATGTGTGTATGGATATGTGTGTGTATGTGTGTGTATATGGGTGTGTATGGTGTATATGTGTGTATGTGTGTGTATTTGTATGTATCTATGTGTTTGTGTATGTGTGCATGTGTGCGTATGTGAGTTTGTATGTGTGTGTGTGTATGTGAGTGTATGTGTGTGTATATCTGTGTGTCTCTGTGTTTGTATATATGTCTGTGTGTATGTGTGTGTATGTGTGTATGGGGGTGTGTATGTCTATGTATGTATGTGTCTGTATGTGGCCGTAAGTGTGTGTGTGTGTGTGTAGGTATGAATGTGTGTGTATGTGTTTGTGTATGTGTGTCTGTTTGTTTGTATGTGTGTGTATGTGTGTACGTGTATGTATGTGTGTATGTGTGTGTATGTGTGTGTGTGTGTATGTGTGTGTATGTGTGTGTATATGTGTGTGTATGTGTCTGTAAGTGTATGTGTGTGTATGTGTATATGTGTGTGTATGTGTGTGCATTTGTATGTGTGTGTGTATGTGTATGTATGTGTGCATGCGTATGTATGCATGTATGCCTGTGTGTATGTCTGTGTGTATATGTGTGTGAATATATGTGTGAGTATGTGTGTGAATGTGTGTGTATGTGTATGTGTGTGTATGTGTGTGTATGTGTGTGTATGTGTGTGTATGTGTGTATGTGTGTGTATGTATGTGTGTATGTTTGTTTGTGTATGTGTGTATATGTGTGTATATATGTGTGTATTTGTGTATATGTGAGTATGTGTGTGTATTTGTATGTATGTATGTGTGTATGTAGGTGTGTGTATATGTGTGTCTATGTGTGCATGTGTGTGTATATGTGTGTATGTGTCTGTAATTGTATGTTTGTGTGTATGTGTGTATGTGTGTGTATGTGTGTGTATTTGTACGTGTGTGTATGTGTGCATGTTTATGTGTTTATGTATGTATGTGTGTGTGTATGTGTGTGTATATGTGTGTGTAAATATGTGTGTGTATGTGTGTATGTGTGTGTATGTGTGTATGTGTGTATATGTGTGTATGTGTGTGTATATATGTGTGTATGTGTGTTTGTGTATATGCTTGTGTGTATGTGTGTATGTGTATGTGTGTATATGTGTGTATGTGTGTGTGTGTATGAGTATGTATGTGTGTGTGTATTTGTGTTTATATGTGTGTATGTGTGTGTGTGTATGTGTGTGTTTATGTGTCTGTAAGTGTAAATGGTGTATGTGTGTGTATATATGTGTGTATGTGTGTATATGTGTGTGTATGTGTGTGTGTATATATGTTTGTGTGTATGTGTTTGTATGTGTGTGTATATGTGTGTGTATATGTGTGTATGTATGTGTGTGTATGTGTGACTGTGTGTGTGTATGTGTGTCTGTATGTTTTTGTATATGTGTGTATATGTAAGTGTATGTGTGTGTAGGAGTATGTTTGTATGTGTGTGTATATGTGCGTGTATGTGTGTGTATGTGTTTACGTGTGTATGTGTGTGTCTATGTGGGTGTATATGTGTGTATGTGTGTGTGTATATCTGTATGTATATGTGTGTATATGTGTGTAAATGTGTGTGTATGTGTGTTTGTGTATATATTTCTCTGTGTGTGTATGTGTATGATGTGTGTATGTGTGTTTGTGTATATGCTTTGTGTATGTGTGTGTGTATGTGTGTGTATGTGTGTGTGTATGTGTGTGTATCTGTGTGTGTGTGTGTGGGTATGTGTGTGTCCTTGTATGTGTGTGTATATGTGTGTGAGTATGTGTGTGTATGTGTGTGTGTATGTGTGTGTATCTGTGTGTGTGTGTGTGGGTATGTGTGTGTCCTTGTATGTGTGTGTATATGTGTCTGTGTATGTGTGTGTACGTGTGTGTGTATGTTTGTGTATGTGTGTTTGTATGTTTACACACATATACACACATACACACATACGGGCACATACACACACACGGCCATGCATACACATACACACCCATGTACACACATACACACATACGGGCACATACACACACACGGCCATGCATACACATACACACCCATGTACACACATACACACATACGGGCACATACACACACACGGCCATGCATACACATACACACCCATGTACACACATACACACATACGGGCACATACACACACACGGCCATGCATACACATACACACCCATGTACACACATACACACATACGGGCACATACACACACACGGCCATGCATACACATACACACCCATGTACACACATACACACATACGGGCACATACACACACACGGCCATGCATACACATACACACCCATATACACACATACACACACATACAAATACATTCAAAAAACATACACAAACACATACACACATACGGGCACATACACACACAAACTTACACACACATACAAACACACACATACATACACATACACGCACACACATACACACACATACACAAACATACACCCAGATACATACACATACATGCACACCAAAATACAGATACACACAGACACATACACACACATTCACACACACCTACACACATATACACACATACATAAACACACATAGAGACACACATACACACATATACACACACATACACACATACACACAAACACACATACTCACATACACACATACACACACATACACTTACAGACACATACACACACACATACACACACACATACACACACATATACACACACATACAT
>NW_008336041.1:0-839 GCF_000622305.1 Nannospalax galili | reverse complement strand
GACATATTTGCTGCCACAGATTGCATACTCCAGAAAACAGAAACTCAAAGTCAAATCCAAACTCATAGCCTATGTCCCAGACACAATAATGTCTGATATGGTGTGCATTATGAAATAATAAGTCTGCATTCCTTTGCAAATATTCTTTAGCTCAAACTTTTTACCAGTCCCCAATTCTCTTACATTCCCTTGAGCCCTTTGTTCCTCACTTCTCTATGGTTCCTTCAGCTCCCTTCCTCTGCTCTGCACTCCAGGAGGCTGGCCCATGACAGCTGTTTCCAAGGATCCCTCAATGATTGGCTTTGTTTTAGGTTTGCTCAATAGGAAACACTAGAAAGAGACTGGAAATTGAAATTTGGAGAGTGGAAAGAAGGAAATACACACACACACACACACACACACATATAGACACACATATACACACACATAGATACACACATGCATACATACACATACACACACATACACACATATACACACATACACACATATACACACAAATACACACACATATAGAGACACATACACAGACACACATACACACATACACACACATATACACACACATACACACACATACATGCATACACATACACACACACATACACACATATACACAGACATACACACACATACACACATATTCACACAAATCCCATCACTTTGGAGGACGAGATAAGTGAATCTATGTAAGATCCAGGCCAGTCTGATCTACATAGTGAGTTCCAAGCCAACTACGCCTACAAGGGATACCCTATAAAAAAACCAAATAAAAAGAGGTTGCTGGCCATGGTGGCACATGTCTTTGGTTCCAACACTCAGGGGGCAGAAGTAGGAGG
>NW_008336040.1:0-1517 GCF_000622305.1 Nannospalax galili | reverse complement strand
CCATAGAAGGAAATTAAAAGAACACTAATTAGAAAAATAGAGGTCAAATTATCATATTTTGCAGATGATATGATACTATACATAAGAGATCTCCAAAATTCCAACAGAAAGCTCCTAGAACTGATCAACATTTGCAATAAAGTGGCAGGTTACAAAATTAATCTACAAAAATCAGTAGCTTTTCTATATACCAATAACAAGCAATCAGAGAAAAAGTACAGGGAAATCCTACCATTCAAATTAGCTGCAAAAAATTAAAATATCTTGGAATAAATCTGACCAAAGATATCAAAGATCTCTACATGAAAATTTTGAATCTTTAAAGAAAAAGTCTGATGAAGACACCAAAAGATGGAAGGACCACCTATGCTCATGGATTGGAAGAAGTAATGTGAATATGACCTTCCTACCAAAAGCAATATATAGATTCCATGTAATGCCAATAAAAATCCCCATGAAATACCTCACATAATTAGAAAAAATCCTTAAATTCAGGAAACAGACAGGGCTGCCACTGTCTTCACTCCTTTTTAATATAGAGTTTGAAATCTTACAAGAGAAATAAGACAAGAGAAGGAAATCATATCACATTTCTGATTATATTACAGAGGTATAGTCATAAAAACAACATGGTGCTGGCACAAAAATAGACACATAGATCAATGGAACAAAATTGAAGACCCAAATATGAGTACATGCAAACAATTTCAGCCAGCTGATATTTGAAAAAGGGTCCAAGAACATTCACTGGAGGAAAGCATGTTCAACAAATGGTGCTGGTGAAACTGGATCTCTACCTGTAGAAGGATGAAACTAGATCGGGATCTTTCACCTTGCTCAAAGGTCAACTCCAAATGGATCAAGGACCTCAATGTGAAAGTGGAAGCTCTGAAACTATTAGAAGAAAACATTGGCAGTAACCTACATGATATAGGCATAAGAAATACTTTCTAAATCAGACACCAATTGCTCAGGAATTAAGGACAACAATCAACAAGTAGGACCTCATTAAACTAAAAAGCATCTATACAACAGAAGAAACAATCAAGAAAGTATAGAGAAAATCCACAGAATCAGAGAATATCTTCACCAGTGACACATCTGGCAGAGGTTTAACCTCCAGAACAAATAAAGATACCAAAGAATCAAGAAAACAAATGACCCAATTTAAAGATGGGCTAAAGATCCAAACAGAGAGATCTCAAAGGAAGAAATAAAGATGGCTAAAAATCATCTTAAAAGTATTCAAAATCATTAGTAATTGGGAAATGCAAATTAAAACCACATCAAGATTTCACCTTACCCCAGTCAGACTGGCTAAGATCAAGAGAAAAAATGATACCAAATGCTGGCTAAGATGTGGAAAAAGGGGAATGCTTGTTCATTGCTGGTGGAATTGCAAACTCGTGCAACCTCTATGGGAAGCAGTGTGAAGAACGCTTACAAAACTAAGAATGAACCTACCCTATGACCTGAGTATACCACCCCTTGGCACATACCCCAAAGACTCATCCTAT
>NW_008336039.1:0-385 GCF_000622305.1 Nannospalax galili | reverse complement strand
AGGTAGATTTCAATGGTAATGTTTTTCACATCTACTAATTATTAAGGATCATATTTTTATGCTTTGAAGAATTATTTTTTTTCCTTTTTTAAAAATGTATACACCCAGCTCCCATAGCTTCCCTCCCCCGACTAGAGCCCTTATACTCTGATATCTCTGCTACTGTCTGCTGTGTTGTCAGCACCCCTAGCTATTCAGGTCTTTGTTTTAGGAGGGTCAGGTGTTCCTCATCTAGTGGTAATCAGTTGTCTATATTCCTTTGGATAAGATTTGGGTCTGCTGTTCATTTTCCCAGTTCTATGCTGGGTTACTATCTGGGAAGCCCTTTGGGCATCCTGGCCAACAACTCAAAAGAAGGTATTGTTTATCTGGCATTGTTGCTTGT
>NW_008336038.1:7402-7688 GCF_000622305.1 Nannospalax galili | reverse complement strand
TCTTGCAGAAGATCTGGGTTCAATTCCCAGCATCCACATAGCAGCTAACAATCGCCCATAATTCTAGTTCCAGGGGATCCAACACCCTCTTCTGGCTTCTGCAAGCCCTGCATGACATGGGTGCACTTATATGTAAGCATAGCACTCATACTCATAAAATAACAATCAATCAGTAAAAATCTAATTTATCATCATGGGGGTCAGAAATGGGACCTGGTGGTATTCATTCTTAGTGGCTCTAGCATTTTAGAGGGAAAGGCAATATTCTTTTTTCCAATAATTTTTA
>NW_008336038.1:661-4667 GCF_000622305.1 Nannospalax galili | reverse complement strand
ACCTTTAATCCCAGCACTTGGGAGGCAGAGGCAGGCGGATCTCTGTGAGTTCAAGGCCAGCCTGATCTACATAGCGAGTTCCAGGTCAGGTGGGGTTACATGGAGACCCTGTTTCAAAAAGACCAATAAATAAATAAATAAATAAATAATTGTTAATATATATATATATGTGTGTGTGTGTGTGTGTGTGTGTGTGTGTGTGTGTGACCTACAGAATCCATTTAGTGCTGTTCATATGTACTATGTTAGGCTGACCACTTGGGATTGGATAACCTGTCAAAGGAGCTCATCTCTGGAGAAAACTGATTCTCTCAGCAGCCATTGATTGCCTGTAGCTCTACATCTAGGGATGGGATCTTCTAAAATTTCCCTCATCCATACTGGCATGTCAGCTGGTGGTGACATTCTGCAGGTCTTCTTTAGGCAACCATACTGTTGAGATTTCATGGATGCAGCCCAGCTCTATTTTTTATTTTTTTGGAAGTGCTGCCATTCCATCTTTTCTCAGTGGCGACACGATTTCCCAACCCCATCAACAGTGCTCAGGGATTCTGGCTTCTCTACCGCCTCCTAAGGTGGGCTATTTTCTGCTTTTTGACAGAAGCCATCCAAATGGGTGTGAGGTGGCAGCTCACTGTGGGTAGTGATGCTGAGCCTGTTTTCATATGCCTATCTCTGGCTTTGTATTTACAGTGTCTATCTTAGAGAACCCTGCCCTTGACATGATGTCTGCATGACTGTCCCTCAGCTCCATGGATTCTTTAAGACTCACCTTCACCATAAGGCTTTCTTTAGAGCATTTCTCTTTTAATACGTTACAAAATTTACTTTCTTATTTTGCTTATTGTCCATCCTCATTAGAATATCAGGACCATATGGAAAAAGGGTATTGGCTTATTTACCCATAATCCCCAGCTTCTGGCAGACAATTGTGTTCTATGACATTGAAGGAACAACTCTCATTGGTAGAAGTAATTCCCACTCACTGCAGTGAGCCAGGCCTGAGAGACCAAGACCCCCTTGTTGCCATTGGAAACACCACTCCACCTGCAACCATGGGTGTTGAAAAATGAGATTTTTACCTGTTCCAAGAATTGGATTAAGGCTTCCCGATTACCCAGCCACTCCCTCTGTAGTTCCTCTTGGCAGGGAAACTTGTTGCAACTCAGTTCCAGTGTGATCTTGAAGCAGTTGATATGGAGATAATTAAAGTCTTGCATGCCTAGGGGAAAGAGGCAGTGGCCGCTCAGCAGGGCTCGGTTCCCACCCGTCACCTCATCTCATCTCTTTAGTCACATCTTTCTCCTCACAAAGTTCTTCCTCAAGTCTCAGGCCACATGCCTTTCTCTCCAGGTTTCTTTCTTTGTTAATGTTCGTTTTGTCACCTGCATCCTCTATGTTTCTTCCATTTCATGATTTGATTTCTCTTCATATATATATACATATGTATACATATACATATATATGTATAATATGTGTGTGGTCTATGTACGTATGTGTGCAGGTGTGCGTATCCATGCTCACACACAGAGGCCAGAGGACAGCATCAGGCGTCCTGCTCTATCTCTCTCTGCCTTATTCCTTTGAGACAGGGTGTCTCCCTGAACCTGGAACTAAGCTGGCCACCAGCAAGCCCCAGAATTCCCTTGTCTCCTTCCCACCTCCCCCATGGCTCTGAAGTTAAAGAGAAATTTGAACTCAGGGCCTTATGCTTGTTTAGCAAGTGCTCCTGTGTACAGAGCTATCCTCCCAGGCCCCAATTCCTTCCCCCCATCCTCTGCCGCTGCTGCCGCCTCCTTTTTTGAGACAGGTTTCACCATGCAGCCCTGGCTGGCCTGGAAGTCATGTAGACCAGGCTAGCCTCAATCATCAGCTTCTGACTCCTAAGTGCTGGGATTAAAGGCATGTGCCACCATGTCTGGCCCTAATTTCCCTTCTTGTCCTCCCCCACCTCCGATCCCGTCTGCTTATTACCTGTGCCTTAGTTCTAGAGTGTGCGCAGGTGCTGCTTTCAGAATGGCTTTTCTCTCTTAACTATGATACTCTGCAGAACCAGGAGGTGAGAGATGGATGTTTTTCACTTCACATCCCTTACTCTGAGAACTCAATGGTAATCTGAAAACAGCCCAGAAAATCTGACTCATGGAGAAGTACAGGGCATCTGTATTTTATTTTTTCTCCATCAAATACTGGCCTGTTCTGAGCTTTTATATTATTCAATTATTTAATGGAATCAATTGTTTCAATATAGTTCTGATTATTAGGACGGCATTTATATTGTACATTCATTTGTATTAAAATTTATCTAACTCAATGCAATTCCTATGATTTTTTTTTCAAAAATAGAAAAATCTGTCTTACAATTATATGGACTCTAAAAGGTCCCACAAATGTCAAAATAATCTTTAAAAAATCAAAGTTAGAGACCTTGCTTCTGCTATCAAAGCTTATTTCGAAGCTACACTAATCAAAATAGTGTGGGGTGGGGATAAAGACACAAGAGCAGACCAATAGGACAGAAGACAGAGCCCAGAAACTCATGTGTATGTGCACAAATAATTTTTGACAGGGCGATGAAAAATATCACTCAGTGAGGAAGAGGAAATCTTCAACAAATGCTGCTGGGAAAACCAGATTTCCACCCACAAAAATTAAAATAAAAATGAAGTTGGACCTATGTGTACTACCACACCCAAAGATGGCTATGGTGGTACATAGCTTTGATCCCAGCACTCAGGAGGCTGAGGCAGGAGGATCACAAGTTCTAGATCACCGTGGGCTACAGAGCAAGATCCTGTATAAAATTATGAGTAAGTGTGGAACATGGTGGTACACGCTTTTAATCCTAGCACTCAGGAGGCAGGGGCAGGTTATCTCTGTGAATCCGAGGCCAGCCTGGTCTACACAATGAGTTTCAGATTAGCCAGGGTTACATAGACACAGCCTATAAATAAATAAGTAAATAAATAAATATAAATAAGCACAGACTTGAATATATATTTCTCTTCAAAAGTGTAAAAATGGCTAATAAACACATTAAAAATGTTCAACATCATAATCATTAGAGATATGCAAAACAAACTACTATAGCAGCTTGCACCTATTAGGATGACTATGAGAGAGAGAGAAAGAGAGAGAGAGAGAGAGAATAAAGGTGTAGCGAAATTAGAACCTGTGTCAACAGCTGGTAGGAATGTAAAACAGCAGAATTACTATGGAAAAGAATAACCACGTGACCCAGCAAGTGCACTTCTGGATATATATCCCAAAGCACTGAAATCACGATCTCAAAGAGGTATTTTGCACTCATGATTATAGTAGCCTTATTCACAATAACCAAGAAGTCGATACAATTCATGTGGTCCATTGATGGATAAATGTACAAACAAAACGTGGCACAGGTGTGTTTTGGGATATTATTCTGCCTTCCAAAGGAAGAAATTTCTGGCATATGCCTCCACATCATGAACCTCAAGGATATTAAGCTAAGTGAAGTAAGCCAGTCCAAAATTTAAAGACAAATAATGCATGATTCCAATATTCTGAAATACTCAGATTAGTCAAAATCACAGAGACAGCATAGTGAATGTTGGTTCTGACATGAGAATTTCCATCAGTTCAAGGCCAGCCAGGGAGAAAGAGAGATGAGAGAGAGAGACCCTATCTCAAAGATCAAAGGGGGGGCTGAGTGATGGCTCAGTGGTTAAGAGCTCAGAGGAACTGAATTTGGGTTCTAGCACGCTCAATGGGCAGCCCGTAACTCCCTGGACCTCCAGCTCCAGGGAATCTGACCCTTTCTTCTGGACTCCAAAGATGCCTGCACACACACACACACACACACACACACACACACACACACACACACACTAAATGTGACTTAAATTTTAAAATACTGAATGGTAACCAATATCCTTGGGTCTAATTTTCCTGACTTTGTGATCTTGTTATCTTCCTTTTTGTATGAGAAGAACCCAAGCAGATGTGACCAGAAGCATTAATTCAACTA
>NW_008336038.1:0-175 GCF_000622305.1 Nannospalax galili | reverse complement strand
ATGGCTCAGCTGTTAAGAGCACTGGCTACTCTTGCAGAGGACCAGGGTTTGATTCATAGCACCTACATAGCAACTAACAACTGTTTGCAACTCCATTTCCAGGGGAATCCAATACTCTCTTCTATCCTCCATGGGCATTGCGTGACACGGGTGCACTTACACACATGCAGGCAAT
>NW_008336037.1:0-2346 GCF_000622305.1 Nannospalax galili | reverse complement strand
ATGATGTGCCATGGAGAGTTTCTTTTCTGGTCCTGTCTGTTTGGTGTTCTGGATGCTTCTTGGATTTGTATGGGCATGTCTTTCTTTAATTTCTGGAAATTTTCTTCCACAATTCTGTTGAAGATCTGGTCCATGCCATTATCTTGGGATTCTTCTCCTTCCTGTATACCTATGATTCATAAGTTTGGTCTTTTTATGCTGTCACACAATTCCTGCATATTCCATTCTTGTGATTTCTTAAATTTTTCATAATCTTTGCTTGAGTGGTCTAGTTCGTCCACTTTATCTTGAAGGCTTGATACTCTGTTTTCCATTTCATTCATCCTATTGGTGAGGCTTTCTCCTGTCATTTCTAATTGGCTTAGTGAGTATTTCACTTCCTTCTTCATTTCAGCCTGAAGAGTCTTCAATATTTCTAACTCTTATGAATTCATTCAGAAGTTTTTCCCATCCCTATCTTCCTTCAGTTCTTTTATTTCTTTGTTTGTGTGTTCTTTAAATTCATTGAATTCTTTTATCATGTTTATAATTCTTCTTTTGAGTTCCAAGTCCTACATTATCTCCGTTCTCACTGTACTCCTCTAGAGGACTATTGGTATTTGGTGGGGATATGTTATTTTGGTTTTTTCATGTTATTTTTTCTCTGTGATTTTGACATGTGGATTTCTTTTTTAATTTATGATTCTTGTGTGAGACTCAAGCCTTCAAATTTAGGTCTGCTTTTTTGTCTGAACTTTGTGTGCCTTCGTGGTTTACTTTTTGAGCATGAAAAGCTGGTTCATTTAAGCTTCCAGTTCTCTCTTTACTTTTTGGGCATGAAAAGCTGGTTCCTCTAAGCTTCCAGTTCTCTCTTTTGATTTTATATTGGAGTGGCCAGATTGCTTTTGTCTTCAAGAGTTCCCACAGAGGCCCAAGTCAGATGCTCCCAGGCTTTCTCCTAAGGTCTGGTTCCCTCCAGGAAAGATTTTGTCCTCAGGAATTTGAGGATTGGACTGGCGTCAGAGGTAGGCCTTTGAAAGATGCTGGTCTAGGGCAGCTGGTGGCCATGCCACCCAAAAATTCAAAGGAAGATAGGGGTGGGCAGTGGCCCCAAGGGCTCCTGGAGACTGCAAGGAAGAACTGGGCTGGTCTGGATGCAAAGGCTCAGGAAGAGGAAAGGTCAGCCCCAGTGTTCAAGAAAGAGGATGGTGGGTCGTGCAGGCCCAGGGAAGTAGAGGGAGGTGAGGGTGGGCCCAGGCCCAGAGTGCTCCTGGGGACCCGAGAAGGCACTGATTTGGTCTGGATGCACAGGATCAGGAACTGTGGTGGTTCCCCAAGTGTCCGGGGCACCAAGAGAAGGAATAGGACAGGACCCAGGCTAGGAGGAGAGACCGGCAGGAGAAATAGGAGAGTGAATGAGGCTGGGGGAGTCAAGGTGAGGAGGGCATGATAGACTTACCCTGGAGAGAGGCCTGTGGGTTAGAGAGAGGCCTGCGGGTCAGAGAGAGGCCTGCAGGTCAGAGAGAGTCCTGTGGGTCCTGCAGGCCCAGGGAAGCAGTGGGAGGTCAGAGGCAAGCAGTCAGTGCTCTTATCTGCTGAACCATCTCTCCAGTCCAAAGCCTGATTCTATTTTAAAAGAATTCTCAAATGAATCAAGCTCAGAATAAGTGCTTGGTTTACAAATTCACAGAAAGATTTTTGGATATTTTGCTT
This sequence comes from Nannospalax galili, assembly GCF_000622305.1. Classification (NCBI taxonomy): domain Eukaryota; kingdom Metazoa; phylum Chordata; class Mammalia; order Rodentia; family Spalacidae; genus Nannospalax; species Nannospalax galili. Next base: position 654 of record NW_008336037.1, on the reverse strand, counting down.
CTTCTCTAGAGCATCTTTCTAAAAATTAATGTTTGGTGTCATTAATTAATCAAGATCGCTGGAACACATAATGATAATGATGAAGTTATAAGATATGGGCAACTTTCAGACCCGTTCAAATGACTTTCTCAGTATTGCTTAAACTGGCAATAATTACTTTATGATAATTTTTCATGCAACACATAGACAGTTGGGTGCTTCATGCACGCCTTGCACTTTGTGAGTCCACATGCCTCCATGTGCCTCAAGGATAAAGAACCAGCACCATAGCCATACAGAAATTACTTGATAATGTTAAATTACTTTTCGTGTTAAAACTCCCATGATGGACAGACAGACAGACAGACAGACAGACACACACACACACACACACAGTGTATATAGCAGCACCAATTAAAGCAATTTTGCTCTAAACAGCACAGAACCAGAATCTTGTCTTCCAACAAAACGTGACCCTTCAACACTAATGTATAATGGAAGCAATATTTTTCTAAAGAGGTTCTGAAATTCATTATACTAACATATCAATCCATTCCCATATTCAAATTTTCATTCTGCATTTATATAAAGTGCATAATTTCAGAAACACTCTTCAAAAATTTCTCATTTAATAGCCTCAAATTATAGACCTACAAAATAAAATCACTTTTTACT
>NW_008336036.1:53453-58158 GCF_000622305.1 Nannospalax galili | reverse complement strand
GATGAATAAGCACTCAACTTCTGTTACAAAATAGTCTGTAGAGAGAGGGACTGGTGAGCCAGGCCTCGCTCAGATGGACAGGTGTCAAAGAACGGGAAAAGTCCAGCATTTGTGTTGGACATGAGGCCTTGTACAACCTCCATCTTCCCAGAGAGAGGGAAGGAACGGGGGTGCCCCATCGCACCACAGCAGATTCGTGGCTCAGGAACTAGTTGTTGGTCATGCATCTCGGAGAAATGCTGGGGAACACTCACAGATCCTGACTGTCCCACCCATAAGTTGGAGTGCATGCTTACACAGGATGGCATTCAATGGCCATTTTTGTCTTTTCTTTTTGAACCATTCTCTTACTATTCCCACTTCTTTTTAAGCATCTGATGTCATCACTCACAAGAATAAATATATTAGCCTAAAGGATAGTGTGACATCTTAGAAGCTGACTGTTTACTTTATTATTTTATTCTGATATTGTACACCTAGTTTCAATTTTATACTATTTTGTTTCTATGTATGAAAATTAAAAACCTATTTATACAATCACTATTAATGAATGAGTCAGTAAAGAGGTATTTTTTGGTAAAATATATTAATTTGATTCCTGAAGTTTTTATATATCGGTGATTTATTTGTAGTTTATTATTCTAATTCTATTATTGTTTTAGTTGGCCTAAAATGTTTTCTGCATCAATTTTAAAATAAAGATTTAATTGGTTGTGCTTTACCTACACTAAGTTTCATCAATTATAGCAATTTCATTGACTTTTTGTGGTCATATTTCTCAACAATCTTGTCTTTTCAATATTAAATTTCTCAAGAAGATGCAATACTTCAAAATACCAGTTTTCAGGGACTGGAGAGATGGCTCAATAGTTAAGAACACTGGCTGCTCTCTCAGAGAACCCAGGTTCGGTTCCCAGTACCCACATGGTGTCTAACAACCATCCAGGGATCCGATGCCCTCTTCTGACCTCCACAGGCATTGCACAACACAAGTGCACTTGCATACATGTAGGCAATACACTCATGCACATAAAATAAAAATAGTATTTTTAAACACCAGTTTTCAGTCAATAAATATTACCATGAGAAATTTTGGCTAGGATCATTTTTTTCTGTTAATTATTTCTCTAAAAGTTCAATTTCTTTTCAAATCATTTTTTTCTTAGTTTTCAGGATTACTAACAGTATATCATTTTATAAAGATTTATTTATTTATTTACTTATTTGTGTGAGTGTATGTGCACATGTGCAGGTGTGAGTGTGCCTGTGCACACCCACTGAGGAGGGCGCCCACTGAGGAGGGCGTCAGGTGTACTCTCTGTTCCTTCTTTCTGTTCCTTTGAAGCAGATAACCTGGGGCCCATAGTTTCTCAGGGAGGCTGGAAGCTAGAAGGCCCCAGCTACCCTTCTGTCTCTGCCCCACTCAAAGCTGGAGTTCCAGCTACCTGGGTATGAGCCTTCACTGGATGGCTGACCGGTTATGTGGTTGCAGGATCTGCACTCCTGTCCTCATGATTGTGTAGCAAGGGTCCTTAACCACTGAGCGCCCTCTCCAGCCCTCTACCATCAATCTCTTCAACCTATTTTAAATGCTTTGCAACCAGCTTCAAGAAAGTAAAAAACCTGACTTCATCATTTGTGTCTTCAGTATTGTTAGCTTTATTTTGCCAAGATTTTATCGACCGAGTCTTAATTTTACTTGGGTCAAATGGTATTTTGTGCTGAATTTCCGCAATATCAGAATGCCAAGGCTGGAATTTTCTCCTATAATTTTAATTCCTCTTTTGCCCCACTCAGTCACAATCTGTGTCAGCTGTAACCATAGCAATACAAATTGTTGTTAAAATAGATTTGACTGAGGGCTTAGTGGCATCTCTAGGAGCAAGGATAAATTTAAGGGAAAAGAACATATTTCTCTTTAGGCAAAACGGGTTTTGTAATTTTTGACTTCTGATTCACTGGGAAACTCTTCCTTTACCTTGAAGCCTTTATTTCCTGTGAATACAGTCTGTTTTCCTCTCTGGAAGGAAGGACTGCTTGTTGGCACACAATATGGCAACTACATATTCCTCATCTTTATATTAAGGAGCTTTTTGAAGGCTGAACTAATTAAAAAAATATATATCTTTACAATGAGATCCTTCAATTACACTTCTGATAGGTTCCATTAAGTAATTGAAAAGTATATATTACTTCTTGATTAAGTCTTGAAATGATTTGGGCTACTTGTGCAACTCTTCAAAACAGATAAAGGCCAGATGTGGTAGTACACGCCTTTCGACCCATGCCTTGGGAGGCAGAGGCAGGCAGATGTCTGTGAGTTCGAGGGCAGCCTGGTCTGCTTAACAAGTTCTAGGCCAGCCAGGGCTGGCTACATAGTGAGACCCTGTCTCAAAACAAAAACAAAAAGAAAAACAAGACAACAGGAACCACCCCCCCCCAAAAAAAAAAACAGGTAAAACAGCAACTCTTGAATAGATCTGATTCTATGTCCCAGATTTTTAAAAGAAATTGTTTATTTTTATTTTATGTGTATGAGTGTTTTACCTGCATGTGTGTAAGTGCATTCATACTGTGCAATTCTCACTAAGGCCAGAAAAGGGCACCCTGGAACTGGAGTTAGGGGTGGTTGTGAGCAGTTGTGTGGGTGCTGTAAACCAAACCTGGATTTTTTGCAAGAGCCGCCAGTGTTCTTAACCACTGAGCCATATCTTCAGCCTCCAGATATTTTTAAATTTTAATTTTCTCAGGAGACAGGAGGACTGAGTATCTTGCACTATAGAAAGCTGCCTGGAGGTTTGCTGGGTATGTGATTGGGATAGCAAAAATGAAAGAGTTGTATCACCGAGTGTGCTGGACATACCCCTGTGGCTGTCCTTGTGGAAACCTATGTAATGTACCCAGCATCTTCTGTGGTTGGTTCTGTGTTCCCCATTTATAGATGAGGAAAGTAAACCAGACTGAGGCTATGCAGTTGAACACAAACATAGAGTTTTTAAAGAGACTTCATACTTTGCTTTTAATTCAAAGTGCATGCTTGATTCCCTGACTTAGGAATTGGATGACCTAAAATTGTCTACCCACATAGCCTTGTTACATAAAGATGGATGGAGATGGAATTTGAAATAGCTCAAGATGGGGCTCAGCCCCTCTATCTGCTTTTGGGACTAACCAAACCCAACAGGAAAACAAACTCATTTCGCCGTATCAGACTGAGGTCCAGCCCAATTCTTAACTCACTCCTTTCTAACAAGCCCTTGGCTTAGTGTAGGATAAGCATATTGTTGTATGTAACCAACAAAGTGTTCACATAATTAAGGAGTTTGTGAGAACAGCCTACATCCAGTGGAGTCATGGAAAGCTCTATTTTTTTTTACTTGAATGAGGAGCTCGGTCTGTGTCCAAGTCCTGACCTTCTCCCTCCCTGACAGCCCTGATTCTTCCATCCCTACCCACTCTGTTCTGATCCTGTCCACAGCTTCTCTCTTGGGTGATCTCGGCTTCCTGTTTGAGCTCTGCAGGAAACCCCACATTTGTGAATTTTGGTAAAATATTGTGAGTATAATAATTTCCACTGGACTTACTCTGGATTCTGTCCCAGGAATTCATTACTTTTGTCTTTCCCCAGCCTCTGAGATGGACCCTGCAGCTCACCAGCTAGTCTCTGCTCTCTCAAACTGATTCAGAACAGTCTACATAGGCTGTATTCCATGGCTTTCTTTCTAGAACCAATCTTTGGAGTTGAGGTATTTTTATTCAATGAGAATTTATTTATGCAGGATTTCCAAATGCCAGACATTCAGAGGTACCCTAATGTTCAATCTATTCCTTTCATAGATTAGGAGGTTGAAAATCAGAGAGGCTAAAGGAGTACTTTTTTTTTTTTTTTTTGCAGTCATGTCCCTGAAAACTTAAAAATTTTGAACAGTTTAATACAGGAGTCCTGTCCGAGGACCCGTATTTCAGACCCTTATTTTGCTACACTTTGGCCATTTGTGTCCCTTCGTGTTCATGATCCTCCGTTGAATGAGGGCGCTTCGCTGATGAGAGTCGAGAGATGCGTTAGTGTTCTCTCTGCCCCTAGTTCCACTTTGATCCGTAGGCCGTAGGTGTGGGGGTTCAGGTTGGGCAATTCACAGACGATCTCTGTGTGTGACCCGTTGTGGAATTCTGTGTGCAAAATGGATCTGAAGTGCCAGCTTGGATTTTTCAGACTGAGACTGAGGGTACCCACTTGAACGTCAGCAGAGTTTACCTTCACTTGCTGCCTCCTTTAGTCACACACAAAGGCAATTCACAGACGATCTCTGTGTGTGACCCATTGTGGAATTCTGTAATAATTTCAGTCTATTGCAAGAGAAGCTTCCTTGATGAGTGGTGACTGGGGCACTACTACCATGGATTCTGTAAAATAAGGATCCATATTTAGCACATGGTAAGAAATTACATTGTCTAGGGATGTGACATTCTTGAGGTTTTCTCCAAGTTCTGTGACCTCTCCATCCATGTGTATTTGACTATGTTTAAAGTACTACACATGAGTTTCTTCCCACTGAGTGGGCCTTAAGTCCAATTAGATAGCTGTTGATTAGCCCCCAGATAAAATTGCCACTACTGCCCCATTTTAGGGCCCATTGTGGAAGAGGAGGCAGAAAGATTGTAAGACCCAGGGGAGGAGGTGCATCACCGTATGGAAATAGAGACT
>NW_008336036.1:46596-47316 GCF_000622305.1 Nannospalax galili | reverse complement strand
GGGTCTATTTTTATGCCAGTACCATGTTGTTTTTATGACTATAGCTCTGTAATATAGTTTAAACCCTGGCATAGTAATCCTCCCAGCATTGTTCTTAGTACTCAGGGTTGCTTTGGCTATCTGAGGTACTTTTTTGCTTCCATATGAAACTTATGATTTTTTTCCAATTCTGTGAAGAATGTCATGGGGATTCTGATCGGCATTGCATTGACTCTATACATGGCTTTTGGTAGAATAATATGGTTCCCTCTGTTTTTTTAAAACTAGCTAGGCATTATTTTTCTCTCTCACTGTCTAACCCTTCCATCATGGTTTCCCCATTTTAAGTGCTCCCATTTCCCCCATTTCTCCCTTCATAAGACCCTTCTCTTATGGTCCCACCTCTCTTGAGCTCCTTCATTCCTTTTATCCCCAAGGTTCCTTGTATGACTCTCCCTTCCCCCTCTCATTTAAATAACCCCATTTTTATCCATATCTCCTTTATTAAGGCCTGTTTCCTACTGTTCTTCTCTTTCAGGTTCTTTCTTTTCCTTTACCTTATTCTATTTATTTTATATATATGACTGTTCTGCCTGCATGTCTGTAAGTGTACCACGTGCATTCAATGCCACACAGAGGCCAGAAGAGGGTGTCGGATCTCCTGGAACTAGAGTTACAGATGGTTGTTAGCTGCCATGTAGGTGCTGAAAATCAAACCAGGGTCCTCAATAAATGTTCTTA
>NW_008336036.1:44535-44983 GCF_000622305.1 Nannospalax galili | reverse complement strand
AAACTGAATGGGGGTCGATCGTTCTGACCAGACTTGTATGTCTTGGGAAATCAGTCGACCCCAGCTGGCTGGAAAGTAAAGACTCTGCTTGATTTTTACATCTCCAATCCCGTGTATTTGTTATCTGGAGGGGACCCATCGAGTCACGGACCCTAACACTGCAAAAAAGGGATAATTTGATCGCTTCTTTTCCATCATTACTCCTTTAATTTCCTTCTCTTGTCTTATTGCTCTTGCAAGAGTTTCAAGCACTATGTTAAAAAGGAGTGGAGATATAGGACAACCTTGTCTGGTTCCAGATTTTAGTGGGAATGCTTCCGGTTTTCCTCTATTTAGAATGATGTTGGCTGTGAGTTTTTTGTATATGGCTTTAATTATGTTGAGGTATGTTCCCTCCAGTCCAATTCCCTCTGGGATTTTTAACATAAATGCATTTTGAATTTTGTCA
>NW_008336036.1:42319-43819 GCF_000622305.1 Nannospalax galili | reverse complement strand
GATACCTGTTACATTTCATTTAGGTTTTCAAATTTAGCAGCATATAGGTTTTTAAAGTATTCCCTTATAATGTTCTGGATCTCTTTGGTGTCTGTAGTGATGTTTCTCCTTTCATCTCTGATTTCGTTCATTTGGAGGTGCTCTTTCTTTCTTTTGAGTAACTGGCCTAAGGGTCTGTCAATCTTTATTTTTTCAAAGAAACAGCTCTTGGATTCATTGATTCTTTGTATTGTTTTCTTTGTTTCTATTTCATTAATTCGTGCTCTGATTTTTGTTATTTCTTCTTTTCCACTGGGTTTGGGTTTCACTGTTGTTGGTTTTCAAGTGTCTTGAGTTGCAATGTTAAGTTATTTATTTGTGTTCTTTCTAATTTTTTAATGTGGGCACTTAGAGCTATAAACTTCCCTCTAATGAGTCATTGTGTCCCAGAGGTTTTGTTGTGTTGTATTGTCCTTTTCATTTAATTCCAGGAATACTTTTATTTCTTAATTTCTCCTTTGACCTGTTTATCATTCAGGAGTGTGGTGTTTAATCTTCATGAGTTTATGTAGTTATTAGAGCTTCTTTTGGTGTTGATTTTAAGCTTTATTGCATTGTGGTCTAACAGAATGTGATTATTTCAATTTTTTGTATTCGTTGAGGTTTGTTTTGTGGCCCAGTTGTGATCAATATTTGAAAAAGTTCCATGGGGTCCTGGGTAGAAAGTGTATTCTTTGGCATTCAGGTAGAATATTCAGTAGATGTCTGTTAGGTCCATTTGATGTATGGTATTTAATTCAGATGTCATCTGTTTAAAACAGTTGTCTCTGTGTTAATTCTCTGTCCCGTTGACCTCTCTAATGGAGACAATGGGGTACATTCAGTAGATGTCTGTTAGGTCCATTTGATGTATGGTATTTAATTCAGATGCCATCTGTTTAAAATAGTTGTCTCTGTGTTAATTCTCTGTCCTGTTGACCTCTCTAATGGAGACAATGGGGTATTGAAGTCCCCTGCTACTAATGAGTTAGGATTAATCTGGGTCTTAATGTCCTGTAGTACTGTTTTTATGAAGTTGGGTGCACCAGAGTTTGGTGACTGTATATGTTCATGATTGTAATTTCTTGATCAATTGTTCCTTTGATCAGAATGAAGTTTCCCTCTTTATCTCTTCTGATTAGTTTTAGTTTTGAAGTCTATTTTGTCAGATATTAGAATTATAACTCCTCCTTTTTTCTTAGTACCATTTGCTTGGAATATTTTTTTTTCCATCCTTTCGCCTTAAGGTAGTGCCTGTCCTTGAAAGTCAGATGGGTTTTTTTTCAGACAACAAAGAGATGGGTTTTTTTCTTAATCCATTCAACTAGTCTGTGTCTTTGGCCTGGGGAGTTCAGTCCATTGATATTTAAAGTTATTAATGAAAGATGTGTATTGATTCCTGTCATTTTGATTTGTGTTCACTTTCTTGGTGTCTGTGCATTTCCAGTTATTCCTTCATTAAGCTTCTTTCTGTTACCCCTT
>NW_008336036.1:11316-41999 GCF_000622305.1 Nannospalax galili | reverse complement strand
TTTTATATGTGACCTTATTTTTCTTTTGCTGCTTTCAGTATTCTTTCTTTGTTTTGTAAATTTAGTGTTTTACTATGATTTGCCATGAGGAGTTTCTTTTCTGGTCCTATTTGGTTCTTGTATATGTATGTGGTTGTCTTTCCTTAATTTTGGGAAGTTCTCTTCTGCTATCCTGTTGAAGATATGGTCCATACCATTATCCTGAAATTCTTTTCCTTCCTCTATGCCTGTGATGTGTAAGTTTGGTCTTTTATGGTGTCACACAGTTCCTGCATATTCCATTCTTGTGTTTCCTAAATTTTTCATAATCTTTGCTTGGTCTAGTTTGTCCATTTTGTCTTCCAGTCTTGATATTCTGTTTCCAATTTTATTCATCCTATTGGTGAGGCTTTCTCCTGTCATTTCTACTTGGCTTATTGAATGTTTCACTTCCTTCTTCATTTCAGCCTGAGTATTCTTCAGTATTTCTAACTCTTTTCTGAATTCATTCAGAAGTTTATCCCTATCTTCCTTCAGTTCTTTTATTTCTTTGTGTGTTCTTTAAATTCACTGAATTGTTTTATCCTGTTTATAATTGTTCTTTTGAATTCCATGTTTTATGTTCTCACTGATCTCCTCTACAGGACTGTTGGTACTTGGTGGGGATATATTATTTGGGTTTTTCATGTTATTATTTTTTCACTGTGACTTTGATGTGGATTTCTTTCTTAGTTTTTGATTTCTTTTATATTATTTGGGTTTTCATGTTATTATTTTTTCACTGTGACTTTGACATGGATTTCTTTCTTAGTTTCTGATTTCTTTCTCTAATTCTTGTGTGAGACTCAAGCCTTCCTTTGTTGAGTTTAGGTCTGCTTCTGTTTGTAAACTTTATGTGCCTTTGTGGTTTACTTGTTGGGCATGAAAAGCTGGTTGGTCTAGGCTTCAGGTTCTGTCTTTTGATTTTATATTGGAGGGGCCAGATGGCTTTCTACTGCTGCTCATGAGTTCTGATAGAGACCCAAGTTGGATCAGATGCTCTCAGGCTTTCTCCTAAGGTCTGAATCCCTCTAGTCAGCAGGCACAGCACAGTTTGAGAGGTTGCTAGGTAGACGTAGGATTCAGGACTCTCAGGCAGTCAGAGAAGGAGGCTGATGTCAGGAATCCAGAGCTTGAAGGGAAGGAGGCTGGTCTTAGAAATCCAGGTTGGGGGTGGGACAGCCAGAAATGAAGGCTGATCTCAGGTGTGCAATGGCGAGGTGGGGGTGGGAACAGGCTTTGAGAGCTCCGGGGCACTAGGCTAAGGAATTGGGTTGGTCTGGGTGCAGAGGATCAGGAAGCAGTGGGGAGATTGGACCAAGAGGGTGGATAGTCCAGAGGTCTGGGGTGCCAAGAGAAGAAATGGGCCAGTGCCCGAGGCAGGAGGAGAGACAAGGTTGGGGAGCTGGGAGGGTGAATCTTTCTTGATTGATAACTTTGTCAGAAAATTCTGGCTAAAGCACGTTTCTTGAAATATTGATAGTTTTTCTTTAATGCCTGGTTTAGTGATGCTAGCCAGCATGAAAAGATATTGACAAAATAATCATTATTTGCGGAACTTTCAGAAACATAGCTAAGTGTTTTTTTTCTGAATATATTAATGAATGTATGTCTTAATCATGGAAATGTGATGCAGAAATGTTACTAAGAGGTTCACTGCTCATATCTTCTCAGAGCTGCCATCATTTGCCAACTGTCTACTGAAAAATATGCCTTTGGGGTCTGGGTAGGGATTCATGCCCTGGTATGGCCCAAGAGCCATGCTGGCCACTTTGAGAAGGCAGCCCCCTGCCCGGGTCACAGGCTCCTGAGTGCTCCTGACAAGAAGTCTGTGAACATCTCATCCCCCATGAACTCTACTATCACCCTGTTTGGCTTGGGTTCTGCACCAGCATCAGCCACCAAAGGAACCAGAAGGAGACACATCTCACTCTTTCTCAGGTAACAGGCCTTCCAACCTTGGCCCCAATTGGGGACCCTGAAGTTCTATGTGACCCAACTCTATCATTTTCCACCATTGCTCACAATCAGACCTGCTCTCCCAGTGATTCAGCAGGAGTCATCCAGGGACCTAGGAAAAGTTATATCTAACCATGCAGATGCCAACAGGGCTGCTGCAGATACTGTTCTGAATCCTTGTGACAGGGCCAGCTCTACTGACCAAAGTACTAGAAACAGTCCCATCTTTTCAGAGACCTCATGACAGCTCTAACCACCCCAAACCCATAATGACAGAACCAGCAACCACATGCTTTCCTGCAGACCCAGCAGGAGCCATTTGAGTGCAATCACAGGGAAAATTCTGTTTTCCTGAGTACCTAACAGGAGAAGGTCTTCACCTGCTGACATTGCTCTGTAAAGACTAGAAGCAGTATTTAAAACTTCCAGTGCTTGGAAACCAGCATAAGAATGCCTGATAAAGAACTGGGCAACAGCTCTAGCTGAGGCGATATTGCCAGTCAATGGCTGCTGGAGGATGTCGTTATTTTTCTTTAGTGGTAGAGCCATTAGTAAGTTGTCCGTGATCCAGTAAATAGCTCTACATTCATACACATGGACGTAAGCTCTAATTACACTCAGTGGTTCATTTGAAAAAGACACAAATTAAGAGGGGAATGTGTTGAAAAGAAAGGTTCCAAAGGCAGAGGAGGGTAAGAGGAAATGGGAAGTGAATGTGACCAAAATACATTTTGTACATGCAGGAAGTTGCAAATAAATAATTGCAAAATTATTTTTTAAGCTGTCATCAGGCAATATATAAAAAGAAATTAGTCATGCAAAGAAATGGGCATGATAGACTTCCAGCTTCCATTTTCATTGTTTTACCAATAATTAAAAAATAACAATCTTAACATAGTGGTAAGAGGTTCAAGAGACTGTAGATAGACAACTAAACCAAACAGTAACGACACATGAACAAAACAGAGGCTTAAAAATAGCAAGGACAAAAATAACCAAACAGAATCTTGGAGCTGAAGCGTACATTGAAAAAACTGAAAAATTCATAGATAGCTTCACCAGGAGACACAGTGAGAAAGGATCATCAGGTCATTTGACATCCAATTAGAGGAACAAAAATGAGAAGCAATGAAGAAATCATGCAGGACATTTGCAAGTAACCCAAGCATCATGAAAGTCTCATAAAAGAGAGAAAGGGTTAGAAAACTTGTTAGAAACATTCAGGACTGGAGAGAAGACTTACCAGTTAAGAACACTTGATGCTCTTGTAGAGAACCAGAACTCCGTTCCCAGTGCCCACACTGGGCAGCTCACAACCACCTGTAATTCCAGTCCAGGTTGTCAGGCTTATACCTCAAGTGCCTTTACAAACTAAGCCACCTCACTCACTCTCATATTTTTATTTTAATCTTTTTTTTTTGTCTTTTTGAAGCAGGGTCTCCCTGTAGCCCTAGCTGTCCTGGAACTTACTATGTAGACCAGGCTGGCCTTGAACTCACAGAGATCCACCTGCCTTTGCCTCCCAAGTGCTGGGACTACAGGCATGCACCACCATGATTTAAATTTTGCAAGTTTCTAGGTTCACAGTTGAGTTAATACAGTTACACAATATTGAATTCAGTATAAGCCCTGTAAGACATAAAATTGAATGAGTTTTTTAACCTTTAAAAAAGATCTCCATTTCATTTTAGAATATATTGTTCCTTGCAGAAAGACTCATTGTATTTGCTACTAACACTGAGATGTTGGCACATGCATCTCTAATCTGTATGTATCTGATTATTAACAGTCCTAATCGGTTGCACTTGGATCCTTGGTGCCTGTGTATGTCTATAAAGTCATTGGGTAGATTTCAGTGGTATTGTTTAACACCTCTACCCATCAGTATGATGCAAATTTCCATGATTCTGTATCAGTTCTGAGGTAGGTAGTTCAAGTTTATTATTTTACTTTAAGGATATCCATTGTACACTCACTGATTCCTCTTGTCTTTGATCACAGCATTTGGTAAAATACCAAGAAAGTATGTTCAAATCTCTACAATTTGTCTTCTTCTCATAGCTTAATACGTTTATACTGACAATTTTGTTGTTATAATTAGTATTGTCATACCTTCCTACCTATTTAAACCTTTTATCACAGCTAAACGGCTATAGCTAGTGGTATGTTTTATGGAGTTTCTATTTTCAGACTACCCAGAACACTTTTCCTTTGACTGTTTTTAAGTTTTATTGTTTCTACCCTTTTGCTTTATTTTTTTGTTTTTAGTATGCATTTGTGTATATTTGGCATATGCTTAGAGATTTTTACTTAGAATGATCTTTTCCCTTACATGGGCTTATTTTCTCCATTTATATTTAATGTAATTGTCAATAAGCTTGAATTTATACATGTCTCCATTTACCCTCATTGCTGTTACAGAATACCATAGACTGAATGGGTGAAACAGTAGACATGTATTTCTCAACATTCGTGAGATAGGAAAGTTCAAGGTCCAGGTACTGGGAAATTAGACTTCTGTTGAGTGCTCTGTTCCTGGCTTGAGAATGGTGGCTGCCATTCTGTGTCCTCACAGGGAAACAATACAGACTCTACTCTTACTACTTCTTATAAGGGCACTGATCCCATCAGAGGAACAACTTTCATGACATCATCTGCATAAACAACCTCCAAAGCATTTCACTTCCAAATATCCTCAGTGTCAGTTGTAGATGCTTTAGGTAGCATCTGTTTGTGGCTTGATCCCCAAGCTCCCCAGCACGCCGTCATGGCAGAGTGAGGCAGAGCCTTGTTTTGAGTGTAGATTCTGCTGGCTTACTACTTTACTCTCTCCTCCGGTTCTATACAGACTATTAAATAATATCACATTTTCTTTGACAATGAGAGCTCATAATATATTCAGTGTCAACGAAAAATCCATTTGGGGAGGAAAAAAGTCATGAGAGTTTCTGCCTCACCTATGCTCTGTAGAATTTACCAAAATAAAATCCAGGCTGTTGTAGCTTTTACTTCCTTCTCCAAGGAAACAGGACTCCGGAAGGGGCGAGACACATTGCAGAATAGTTTCTTGTCCCAGAACACACCACCCTGGGCCTTGTAACTCTGTCTCTTGTGACAGGGCTGCGGCATACAGAAGGCTGGGTGTACCCTCCTGTCTTCTCTTGTCTCTGTTTGTAATTCTAAGTGACTGCCCTGTCCATTCATGAGAACTGTTATTTTCTGTGATTTCCCTCAATTAGCACAGTAGTCACAATATCCATGCAGCACAGAGGCAAATAGTATACACAATGTGAAGTTTTTCCTACTTGGATGGCCGTGCATGGTGGGTAGAGATTATGCACAAATACATATTTTCATCCCTACACCTCAGTCCCAGGAGTAGGGATGTTTCCCCAGCAATAATTTTTGGCCATCTTTTTCAGTTGTGGCAAAAGTTAGAGTTGATAAGCACTTCAATTTCTCTCTCACCAATAACCTGCAGAAGCAGGGTGTGGGGTACAATCACCAGACCCCACTGTTATACTCCTGTGACAGATGGTCACATCCTCCATGTTTTTTCTCTAAAAATGTTTAGTCTTGCCGGGCGTGGTGGCGCACGCCTTTAATCCCAGCACTGAGGAGGCAGAGGCAGGCAGATCTCTGTGAGTTCAAGGCCAGCCTGGTCTACATAGTGAGTTCCAGGACAGCTGGGGCTACAGGGAGACCCTGTCTCAAAAAGACCAAAAAAATAAAATTTTTAGTCTTAAGATTATGAGAAAGTCTTTTACTCTAATAACTGTAGACACAATTTTCTCCTTTTTTATGGAAGTTCAGTTTTATATTTATATATGCAGGCAAGGCACTCATACTAATAAAATTTAAAAATTAATAAAAATTAATAAAATTTCCTGTGCTTTGATCAAGGAAAAGGCAAACGAACTCACTTAGGTTGTATTTAGGATGATAGATGCTCTGTCTGGGACTATTCTTATATTTCTAGGAGGCAGAGGGAGGGCCTGTGAGGTAATGAAGCATCTAACACACAAAACTGAAAGAACAAAAGTTGCTCTAACTTATTAGACTGTCATGGGTCTTTTTAAGTGCTTTGTTGAACAATAAAATACAAGTATGACTAGAAATATGAGAGCCCAAGCTGATACCCTTCAGACTCAATTCCCGTTCTTGCCTGCTTCCAGACTCTTTTAAAATCAATATTGATTCAGAATTGTATTTATTCTGAGGAGGTGTGTGGCTATCCTAAAATTCACGGCTCTTCTCCAGTACAAATTCATGGCTTTGTCACAAGCAGGGAAGAAAAGTCATTTTTCCAAAACTGCATTTTCAATGCCCCTAAATGCACATCCTTCAGCCCTGCCTACAAAGTCTATTTAGAGGGATCCATGCGCTCTGTGTGTTTTCTTTTTCCTGCACTGTGGAGGTAGAGGTTACTTCTGTTGGGCACTACTTTATTTTGTTTTACTCTTTTCATTTCTTAATTGTATAGAGCACTATGTTTCTTTTTCATTTAATTTTTGACATATCATATCTGCATACAATATATTGTACACATATCCCCCTGTCACCTTCTTTTGTCCACATCCTATTTCTGCAAACCCCCATCTTCTTCTGAACCAGTCCCTCTCCTACATTCGGCCTTACTGTGTGTGCAGGTCTTACACACTTAGCCATAGCTACTGTGTGTTCGTGACTACATGGGCCATGTCTTGTCCAGGAGACAGCATTTCACAGCACTCCTCTGCATCCTCTGGCTCTTACCATCTCTCAGCCTCTTCTTCCATGATGTTCCATAGGACTTGTGTGTACTGGGTGTTAATGAGGTAACTAGACTAGAGCAATAATTAAACTGTAATATCTGCCCTAAAGGAGCTATTTATTAACCAAGTAGGTGGAATGGCATTATGTATTAATAAACCATTGCTTCAGAATCGAATGACCACATATGTGGCTGAAAATAACACAGGTGAATTATTTTATCATTGTGATGATCATAATGAGCAAACATCAAGGCGCCCATAGGGAGCATTCCTGCTGGAGCCTCAGGGTCAGCGGGGACAAGCCATTGCTTCTGTCCCAGCCTCTGGAGGCTGCTGTCCTCATGGCTCCTGCCTGGTCTTCAAAGCCAGCAACAGGCAGCTAAGTCTTTCCAATGTTGCATCCCTATAACCTTGCTTCCATTGTCCCATTTCCTTTTTGACTCTTGTGTCTTCCTCTTCCGCCTCTGAGGACCCTATGACTACACGGGATTCATGGAGATGCTCCAGAATAATCTTCCCATGCATCAAATCCTTCCCTATGTCAGGTAACAATTTCACAGAATTTGAGAATGAAGATGTGGACATTTTGGAGAAGGCTTTATCTTTGTTGTAGCATATAAACATATGCCTTGTATATGATGTGTAAGCCCAACAATGGCTATGTCTCAGATGGAAGGATGCTGCTGCTTTGGGTCGGGTTATATAAAAGTTCTCAGCATTGATCCCCAACTAACGCAGATTCCAGCAGACTCCACACAGCAGCCAATAATATGGAAAATTCCTCCTTTTCTGTCTTGAAGAGGCATGGAGATTTTGTGTGGTGAACGGGGGACTTTATTAAACCATTCCTGTTTCCAGGATCCACTCAGGCCACCCCTAGGTGCCATGGTCCTTGTGATCTCTGTCAAATGGATTCAGACAGGACATGGTGTAGAAGCCAGGCAGTGTTTGTTACAGAGTAATGTGAGGCTCTCTCGAGGGTGAGAGTGGGCAGTCGTCAAAGAGACCATTGCATAGGAATCCATTCTTTGGGGGTGAGAGTGCATGTGGGTGTTGTGTAGGGCACAGTCTTCAGGGGTGGGAGTGGACAATAGCTAAAGGGTTTGTTGTGCAAACCTACATGTTTAGGTGGCTTTAATGGTATTTCTTTAACTTTCTGGAACAGACAGCTTCCTGGCAGGTGCTTTCTTATCCAGGTGATTGACAGGCCCATTTGGTTGGACTCCTAAGGGAGGGAACAGTGATGCTTTGTTCTTGACCAGAAAGCCTCCAGTTAAATAGTAATCTTCTGATGTTTCAGGCAGTTGAGAATCTCATGTCTCCTTCCAGGGTCAGAGATTGACCAAGGTCCCATCCTGTGATCACTATGATCATTAATGTCCTGCAGTGTCAGTTCCTGGCTTTACAAACTGCTGATTATGGTTGAGGTCCATCCTCAAGGGCCTTCAAACCTGCCCTTCAAGCCACCCAAGTGGCTTCCTGACATGGTTCAAAGGAGAAAGAGAGGAAAGCCATGCTAGTCAGGGGGAATAGAGCCTACATGGCATTTGGAGAGGGCCGTACACAGCACAGAACTGCTAGGAGATCAAATCTGAAGGGAGGGTGGGGAGAGAAGAGGGTGTTGAGATAGGCTTGATGGGAGAAGCCATGTGTGCTGGGCTGAGAGAGGAAACATCGTACTGTAACAAACAGCAGTGAACCATGGTGCCTTCTTTGCTGACTTAGGGGGAAAGGGCACTCTTCCTTGGGTGAAATGATGGGCCCTTCTTTGTAGACACAGCACACTAGACACCAGAACACCAAAACAAGCCCTTGAGTAATCACAGTTCTCCGCTGGCTCTCTGGGAACTCATAGCAAATCTTGATTTCATGTGTCTCCCTCTGTCATTCTTGATGGAAGGCTGTCTGACTTGCCTGCTCACAGTAGGTCTTTTTTTATTGAGCTTTTGTACATTTCATGCAATAGATCTCAATCAAATTTAGACTCCCTCCTTCATATGCCCCCAGAGACCCCCACCCCCACTGAATTTCATGTATTCTTTCATATATGTTAAGGCCTATTTGGTCACGCATTTGTACCCAAATGTCCCTCAGTACAAGCTCATCCATTGGAGTCTAGTCACCCTATGTAGAATCACTCTCCTAAAGAAGATCTACTCCCCCTCACTTAGCAATAAACAGTTGCTAATAGTTCTTTGGCTAAGGTTGGGGTATGCTGTCCATTTCCCTCGTTCTATAGTATGTTTTTGTCTGATTGCGTCTGTTCTAGTTTGTTCTCCATGGCTGTGACTAAACACTCTGACCAATACCAACTTGGGGAGGAAAGGGTTTAGTTAGCTTACATCTCCTGGGTCACAGTTCATCAGGGAGCCCAAGGTAGAAACTCAGGGCAGGAACCTGAAGGCAGGAGCTGGAGCACAGGCCATGGAGGAATGCTGCTTACTGGCTTGCTCCCCTGGCCCTTGCTCAGCCTGCTTTCTTATGCAACACAGGCCCACTTATGCCCAGGGGTGGCACCACCCACAGTGGGCTGGGCCCTCCCACATTACTCAACAATCAAGAAGATGCTCCACAGACATGGTCACAGGCCAGTCCTATGGAGGCAATTCCCCAATTGAGACTCCCTCAGCCCAGGTGTGTCAGGTTGACACTAAAGCTATCCCGTACAGAGTCTGCATGGGTCTTGTACATGCTGTTATCATTGTTGCAAGTTCATATGAGCAAGTTCCCAGAGGCCTAAAAGCCTCTGTTTCCTTATGCTCATGCTCCAACCCTGGATCTTACAATCTTCCCTCCTCCCCTTCTGCAATGGTCCCTGCAGGTTAGGGTTAGTATAGGAGCCCTATCCAGGGACACACACTTTGCAGTCTCTTATTCTCTAAAACTTAGCCTGTTGTGGCCTACTGTGTGCATCCCACTTTGTTGTGTGAGGAAACTTTGCTGGTGAGAGTTGAGGGATATGTTAGTATTCTCTACTCTCTGCTCCACTATGTCCCATGAGCCTTAGGTGTAGAGGTTCCACTGTAGATGTGTCACTTAAGGCTGGGCATCTCTCTGACATATATTCTCTATGTGTGACCAGTTGTGGAATTCTTTAACTGTCTCCATTTATTGCAAAAAGAAGCTTTTTTGATGAGTGGTGCATGGTATACTTGTCTGTAAACATAAGGATCCATATTTAGGATACAGTAAGAAATTTCATTTATCCAGAGATATGACAGAGATAGGGTTTCTCTAGGCTCTATGACCTCTCCAGCCTTGCGTTATTGGTTATATTTACAGTGCCACCCATGAGTTCCCTTCCACGGAGAGGGCTTTAAGTCCGATTAGATAGCTGTTGATTACCCCCTAGATAACAGTGCCACTACTGCACCAGTAGAAATAGTTTCTGTGTCAGTCATTGTGGTTATTGGGCTTTGGAGCTGGGTTGAATAATTGATTGGTTTTCTCCCTTAGCAGGTTGCATAGTGTCCTCTAGAACTATGAGAGCTAGTTTTCCGGGTAAAGGTTTCCAGGTCAGTCCAGATCCATTTCTCCAAGTCCTGTGTCCCAAGTACGTCCTGTCTTCAGCAGTAGGCGCTTACCTTCAAGTTCTGGGAGGTAATCAAGGGCTGTGGCAATAGTCTGTGTTATTTGGGGAGTCCCTTGGACTACCCTGTAGTTTTAAAAAAAACAAACAAAAACTCCCACAACACTTGTTTATCTCCTTTGTTCTATGAATCATAATTAGGTTCTCCATAGGAAAATATTCCTGAAGGAATAAAATTAATGTTTTATATTTTTAATTTGTAAAAATTCTTTTCTACTTTATTTATTATTCATTTATTTATTTGCATGTGTGTATGCAAGCAAACGTGTGTAGAGGTCAGGGGACAACCTATGGGAGCTGGTTCTCTCTTCCACCATATGGGTCCCCAGAAGTCAAACTCGGGTTGTCAGGCTCAGAGACCTTTGCCCACTGAACCATCTTGCCAGTCCCGAGATTTAAAATTTTTGTACTGATCAGTGATAGTATATTGTCATTTTCTGAGAAATAGACCTCCTTTACAGGTGTCTTCTCTGTAGACACCCCGCTGACGTGTCTTGCCACCGTTTACTTTGACTGCAGCTGTGACATCTACACACAGGAACTGAATTAACGACTTGTACCGTTTTCATTAGTCGTCACGAATTATCCCGGTAAGGAAATTGCTTTTGTGGAAGGGCAATGCACTGTGTCACCCACAGTAATAAACACGCAGCTCTTTACTAAGTGGTTGTCAGTGATTCTGTTGTCATAGTAATTAGGTGATCAAAAAGTCAAATAAAATTAAGGGGCTTATAATATTAACTAATTTTAGTTTTTTAATTTCATTTTCTTTAAATTAGAAATATGAATTGTATTTTCCAAGCTACCTTGTATGACCGGGAAGCTCTTGCATCTTCAGCTGATGTGATCATAGCACAGGAGGCTCCTGTGAACACACTGCCCAGTACTGATTAGCAGGAAATTAAAAAATTTGCATCACAATACAAATTGTGCTGTCCACTGGGGAAGGGTGAAGTCATCACATTCCAGCTGTCATTGCTGCATAGGATTGACTTAACTCCTAACTCTTTGCAGCTGGTATAGGTGTAGTATGAGGTCAACTATAAGGCAGCCGGGACTTAGAATCACGAGGCGTCAGCTTCTCGGGCAGACTTGACAGTGACACTGGGCTGCAGCCTGCCTTTCTACTTGTGAGGTGCCCACTGCAGCTGTGGGAAGGGGCCCACACACTGTACAGCTAGCTCCCCTACTTTGAATGTAAAAAGTAGAAAATTGCAGGATCGATACACTCTTAGCCCTGTAAATCTGCCTTCTCTTTCTGCACGTCTGTGGAATTACTGTGAGTTCCCTGGTGACAGCTAACTGCTCCAACACAGGCTTTGGCATCAGACCGTCTGCCCTCCCCATCTTTTTACATCTTGATAGCTGAGTGAGTTAAGTGTTTCAGCCCACCCTCTGTGCCTCAACTTCTCTCCCTGTAGAAACATAATAAAGCGATCCTTCACAGAATGACTGGGAGGTAAACCACATACTGGAGATAGAACCTTGCATGGCAGAGCTCAAGGGACTTCCACTCACAAGACACTGCACTCTACCTGGAGTGGTGTGGCATGGCAGACGGGTGTGTAAAGTGCTTAGAGAACCTGGATGGAAACAAGCCTTCCCTTTGTCTTTTTTATGGGACTTTATGACTGTCTCTCTTTGTTGAAATCCTTTGACTTTCTCAAATGTGCTTTTCCAGGATTTCCCACAGCCCTTATTTTGCCTTCATCCCTAATTGCAGCATTTCCAAAAGCTCACAGATGACTGACTCCTTTCTCTTCATTCACTTGGTTAGATTGGTACTGCTATAGAGAGCTAGAGGTAAGGCCTGTGTGAAAAGTTGGATAGGATAAAATAAAGCATTATAGTGAACCCCCAAACTGCTTTTGCACCACGAATCATTTGTCATTCTGTCTAGACCGATTTCAAATGGCAAACAGATATGTAAAGCACTTACATTTAAAAGTACTAGATTTAAAATTTCTAGATTTCTAGACCTACCTTGGATATAAGGAATTGGAGCATTTCAGGAGGGGGGCAGACTTTGAAAATTATACCTCCCAAAAGTTTTTAAACTATTCTAGCAGTTTAGCCAGATTTCAGAACTGAGATCTAGAGTGAGGAATAATATACCCCATCCATGTTGGAATGTTGACTGGCTTGATCTTGTGCAGGTCTTGTGCAGGTGACCACAGCTGGAGTGAGCTCATGAGTGCAGTGACCATGTTATGTCCAGAAGACGGCATTTCGCAGCGCCCCTCCCTGTCCTCTGCCTCATAACATTCTGGCTTCCCCCCTTCCACAGTGAGCCCTGTAGGCTCCAATTTTCCAAGTTTTCAGCTGAATGTCACTTCAAGGGACAAAATCAAAATTCATGTTATTCCCAGAGGTATTTACATATTCTTTCACTTGCTGATGATGCTGTTTTAACATCAACCTCTCAGTCTTCTTTAACCCTAGTAAAAGACGAGAATGATAGCTAATTACCCTTCCCAGATACTATGTTTAGCTCTAATTGTCAACTTGCCACATGTAGAACAGAAGGGAAAGAGTCCTAATGAGGGATTGTCTCCGTTGGGTTGGTGTGTTAAATACTTTCTATTGTTGAGATAAAACACTGACCAAAACCAACTTGGGGAGGAAAGCGTCTATTTCATCTTACAGTTCCAGGGTATAGCTCATCATCAAGGGAAGTCAGGGCAGGAGCTCAGGCAAGAGTTTGGAAGCAGGAAGTGAAGCAAACTATGTATGGAGGACTACTGCTT
This sequence comes from Nannospalax galili, assembly GCF_000622305.1. Lineage (NCBI taxonomy): Eukaryota > Metazoa > Chordata > Mammalia > Rodentia > Spalacidae > Nannospalax > Nannospalax galili. The sequence goes on along the minus strand of NW_008336036.1, from coordinate 28,932 downwards.
CCTGGCTTCCTCTTCTCTCTTCTACAGCCCAGTATCACCTGTCTAGGGATGGCACTGCTCACCATGGGCTGGGCCCACTGACGTCACTCAACAATCAAGAAAATGCTGCACAAACTTTCCCACAGGCCAATTCTATAGAGGAAATTCCCCAACTGAGAATTCCCAGATGTGTCTAGTTGTCAAAGTCAACCATGACCGTTGGCCTGTGGGTATGATTGTGGAAGGTTGTCTTAACTAAGTTAATTGATGTGGGAAGACCCAGCCCATTTTGGGCAGCATCATTCCGTAGGCAGGGTGTTGTGAACTCTGAGTGGAGAAATCAAGTGAGCTGAGCTCAAGAAATGGGGCAAGAGCGTGAGTGTGCATGCACCCACTTCTCCCTGCTCCTGGCTGTGACTGTGATGTGATTGTTCACTGTTTCTGCCTTGACTTCGCCTCAATGATGAGCTGCAGCCTGGAGCTGTAAACTGAAATAAACCAATAAACCCCTTTCGTTCCTAAGCTGCCTTGACTTCGCCTCAATGATGAGCTGCAGCCTGGAGCTGTAAACTGAACCCCTTTCGTTCCTAAATTGCCTTGGTCAGAGTATTTTATCACAGCAACAGAAATGAAGCTGGAACACAGTGGTTCTGGGATTACTTAACTGACTTTGACGTTTCCTTTTACATTACAAATATTAGTATTTATCAGGTTATATTTGCCTTTTACATGCAATTATAGGACTTTTAAGAAGCATTCATGGGGTCTTGCTGATTTTCAGGAATTGTTGTAGCTCCAGCTGGAATTCATCATGTCGAGCAGACTTGCCTCCATCTCACACAGATGCCTCCAGAGTGCTGGGACTAAAGGCATGTGCTACTGTGCCTGGCACTAATGACACCTCATTTTGCCTGTGATATGCAAATATAATGTGATATACAAATCACATTTGCCTGTGATATACAAATATACAAAAAAAAATACAGCTGTATATTTTTCTTGCTTTTCTCTCCTTGGTGTGTTGAAGACAGACTGTGCCTCACGAACCTTCAGAGCCCCTGCAGTGCCTCTTACCTCACAAAGCACATAGGAGGCAGTCAGTCGGTAGTTACAGTAAACATTACAGAATTCAAAATGTTTCTCCTTTCTGACTCATTCTGTCCCATCTTTCACACAAATCTCACTTCTTCAATTGAGCTCTCTTGATGACTCTGGTTTTTGATGAATTTACTCTTTCAGAACTCTCACTAACACTGCTGTTGTCACATCTTAGTCTATTTCTGTTGTCACAAAACACTTAGGTGTGGTAACTTCTGACTATGGGGTTTATCTCACACAATTGTAGGGACTGAGGTCTCCAAGATTGAGGTACTGGTGGGTTTGGCATCTGGAAGGGGTGGCTGTCTCTCTCTAAGATGGTGTTTGCTTTCTTCATTTGTGTCCCACGGTGGAAGGCAGCAACATGGAGGGGCATGGTGTCCTAACATGCCAGAAGAGCGGGCATTGCAAAGACCAGGCAGCTCTGTGCATCTACTTCCCGAGGGCATCAATATCGTTCATTTGTGGGAAATCTTTATTACTTAATTGCTTTCCAACAGCACCACCTAACCCCCGCCTCTCAGGGAAGTTTTAATTGGAAAGAAAGGTCGAACTGCTCTGGCTCTAGGACCTGCCTTTGAACATTATCACACTGAAGGTCACCACCATCAATGTTTGAGGAATGCAAGTGTCCAAACCATAGCACCATGCAATTTAGTATTTGTTAATTGTTTTATATGGTGTATTCCTTTATCAAGTGTGGAGGGACACACATGATCGCATATGTAAAGATCCTCAAAAGTTATTTGCTGAATGCAGTGATATGTCAACTTTGCTCCCTAAAATGGGGCCTGTGTCTTACATACCTTTTGTTCCTCTTTAGACTGTTAAGCACATCATAGGTACTTATGAATAGTCACAGATTGGTTGACTCTTGAATCTCCGTTGCAAATCTATTCCTTTGCTGCTCTGTCCTGAGCATGCTTCTACCCAGGAGGCCTTGAAGATCTCCAAAGTAATCTCCTTACTTAGTAGGGTCAGGTTGCTGACACACAGAAGTCTTTTTTTTTTTTCCCCAGCTCATTCTTTGTTAATATTTTTAATGTTTGTTTTTTATTGAATTTTTGTGCATTTCATATAAAAAATCTTAATCTTAATCATCTATACCCTTCCCCCATCCTCGCCCCACTATAGTCCTGCCCCACTGGATTTTTCGCATTGTGTCATATACATCAAGGCCTACTGAGTAAAGCTAGTGTACCCAGATGTCCCTCAGTGCAAGTCCACTCACTGAGGTCTAGTCAGCCCATTTACAGTCCCTTAAAGAAGATCAGCTCTCCCTCTCCCAGCAGTGATCAGCTGCCAATAGTTCTTTGGCTAAGGTTGGGGTCTGCTGCGTGTTTTCCCAGTTCTGCGCTGGGATTTTGTCTGATGGAGTTTGCATGGGTCTTGCGCATGCTGACACCTTTGCTGTAGGTTCCTATGAACAAGGTCCCAGGAGCCTGTAGGACTCTGTTTCCATGTGGTCCTGCACCTCCTCCCCTGGCTCTTATTTATATTCATTTATTTACCACTTCATTAGCCTATGTACTTAAAAATGGTCTTTGTTTTAAATGCAGGTGACCCAAGGACCCATGACCCAGATTTCCAGGGGCCTACTGCGAGAAGGTAAAAAAAGTTCTTTTCTAGTGAATGTATTTTTTTTTTTTTAGAAACAGACACATGGAAAGCTTATTTTGGAGACAACATTTTCTAGCCAATGGAGAATTTTGTCTTACTGTCAGGGACAAGTAACATATTTCTGTTTAAATATAAACTTATTTGCTCAGGGAAAGTATAGAGACTAGTTCTCCTTGAATTATGAATACCCTTTGTTCAGCAAACAAACCATCTTTAGTGACTGGACTGAGAGTTTCTATTTCTCAAAAGAGGAAACCTGAAAAACGCTTCATGTGACTTAACCACCCTGTGGAGAAGCAGACTCGTCCAGGTGGTGGTTCTGTGCATCTGTGCAATCTCTGACCCCCATGGCCAGTGAAGGGTTGCTATGCCAACTTCTTCCATGTCAGGCATTGTGCTGGTCAGCTTCCAGAAGCAGTGCAGGACTGAGAGTTTCTATTTCTCAAAAGAGGAAACCTGAAAAACGCTTCATGTGACTTAACCACCCTGTGGAGAAGCAGACTCGTCCAGGTGGTGGTTCTGTGCATCTGTGCAATGTCTGACCCCCATGGCCAGTGAAGGGTTGCTATGCCAACTTCTTCCATGCCAGGCATTGTGCTGGTCAGCTTCCAGAAGCAGTGCACTTTCTTAGTGTCATTATTCTCCAGTGCGTCATGGGATTTAGGATACTTTAGAGTGCTCCAGGGATGTATCTGCATGTTTTTGCTGGTGCTCCCCTGCCCCCAGCACTGCATAACATCGGTCAATAATTCACAGCCCTCTCATTTACCTAACCCTCTATTCTCAGGCTTCTGGCTAATCAAAGAGAGAGTTTGGGGGTGGAATGGCTAAACATGAAACGATTGTGTCCCTGAGAGCTGTTTCTGGTTGACTTTGCCTTTGATTTCTGGCATTCATATGTCATAATAAACTGTGATATGAAATAATGATCAAGCATGTTCATCTGTGTTTGCTGGTCATGGGTACATACATGAGTCTTTCTGTGATGTCCGTGAAACATCCTGGTGCTAAGCAGCTTATTCTAATGTCAACCAGATTGCTCCTGGTTCCTCATTACCAGCTCTCCTGTTTTAGGGTCTTTCTCTGTCTCTCTCTCCATGGGTGGTAGCACAGGGAATCCAGTTTGTTAACCAGGGTACAAATAGCCTGTCTCAATGTGGTCATTACTTTTACTATAACTGCATTCATTCATAATTCAGTGACTAATTGGTGATGATCGAATGTAGCCTGTTGGCCTTGAGGGACCTCTAGAGATCACTGAGCTTTGACCATCATCAACCGTTATAATATAGTAAATCAACTGTCACATTTGAGCATGTGAATTTTGGGTGTGCCTCTCTTAGCACAGAGAAGACAGCAGAGGTAGGCTTGGTTTTCATGGAGATAAGGTGAGGTCCTCTTTCCTCCAGGTTTCATCATGTGGCTATGTGAGGACATGTTGGTCAATAATGCATCATGTATGCAGCAGTGGTCACATGAGAGCATGATGTGGCTGAAAAGTCCCTATGTGGTGGTGTCATGGAGGCCACAGTGTCTTCGCATATAACACATCGCTCAGCTGGTGTGCTGATGCTGTCTAATCACACCCATTTAGACATGTTGGGACACATGCTCACGGCTGTGTTACAGAAGGCTGCAGTATCCACTCCAGGAACGTGCTGCACAGGCCTGATGGATGAGACTATACATTCATGGGTACCACATAGCTTATGTGAGTGTAAAATGCATCATCTGTGTTTAAGTAAGTACATCCTTTGATGTTCACACAATGCCAAAATAGCTTAATAACCCATTTCTTAGAAAGATCCCCGGTGATACGAGGCATATGGCTGGGGGCTGGTAAGATGGCTCAGTGGGTAAAGGCACTTGCTGCTACTCCTGAGGACCTGAGTTTGACCCCTGTGACCGACATGGTGGAAGGAGAGAACTGATTCCATAAGTAAACCTCTGACTTCCACATGTGTGTCCCCCACAACCACACAAAATAAGTAAATGTAGAGAAAAAAATTTAATTAAGAGACACATGGTTACATTAGGAATTTAGTGATGGAACCAGGTGGTCCAGGTCAATTCTAAACATCCATGATAGTCACTGTGAGAAAAGAATTTTAATCTGGGGTCACTGGGAGTGTTGCAGGCACCATAAAGGGTCACTCTGTGGGCACACCTCCCCCACCTTCAATCCAAGGGAGGGCAGGCTTGCCAAGGCACAGAGGCAGGGTGCTGTCGGAGGCAGTGGACCTGTGTGAGCTGAGCAGGCAGCCTGGCTGCATAAGACCCGTGCGTGTCTCACACTTGCTTTGCTGTTCTTCATGTCCCTGTAAAAAGGACTTACATATCCAGAGGTGGGGCTCATCCCTGCGAAAACAAACGACCAAACGAAAAACGTAAGGAAAAAGCTATAGAAAGAAAAGCACACACAGTTCAAGAGAAAAAACCCCTCCGTGCTTCAAAAATGTCTGGGAAGGGGTTACACACTATTTGTATTTGAAAAATAGTTTGAAATAAAGGCCTAGATTCATAGAATCTCTTTTAAGAATTTTTTTAAAGTCACAAAATGCAGCAGGAAATGACGGAGGTAAAAACCGAGTAATTTCCCTGATGGCAACTCCTCAGAGCACACCTGAGAGTTGCTAGCTGTGCATCAAGACAGGCATTTCTATTCAGAAAGAGCAAGTGACTTAATCGATTCGTTATTTATCGTGTGACTACTTTCCCACAGAAAGCAGTCCTAGCCTGTTGCTTTTATTCCTCATATTCCTCAGAAATTCACCTTTTTTTTTTTTGTTTTTTGTTTTGTGCTTTACAACATCACTGCCTACAACCTCTTATGATAGCCATCTTGAAGCTTCAGAAGTGAAGGGATCAGAAGCATCCTTGGTGTTTTCTTGTCTGCCAGGCCTTGTGCTGGGCTGGGTTCTAGGAACACAAGCACTAGGCTGAGTTCCAGCCCAGTGGGGCTGGGAGGGGAGGTAGGGAATAAATCTCTGAAGGTCTGGAAGATTCCCAGAGAGTCACTGGTGTTCAGCCTGTAAGGGAACACAATGATGTCACAACTTAAATATGAATCCAGAAATCACAGTCAGCACATACAAGTTAGGGACTGTTATTACCTGCAGCAACTTTCAAAGATGGCATGCTCACCTTGAACACAGGGAGGGTGAGGAATTTATTAGGGAGACCTATGCATATTCATATGAGGCAGGCTCTTGTGTGTCGGGGGTACATTCCAATACATGCTTAATTGGTACATACTTCTGAGCACACTCACTTAGGGTCATAGTTTAGGAAGAAAATATAGCAGAAAGGAACATCCCACACGCGCTGTAAGGGAGGTAGAGAGATGCCAAACAGGAAGGGGAACTTGCTGGTTGCTTTTGGCTTCTATCTTTGGTTGTTGACAACTACGGTGCCTAGGAATACAAACCAGTCAGACTTTAAGAAGAGATAAAACAGAGGCTCCAGCAGACTAATCCCTTTTCCCTGGGCTCCTCTCCTAGCAGTCTGAGCCTCCTGGTACACTGTGTAATCAGAAACAGTTCTCTGGCTTATTTATAGCCAAAGGAATGATGAACACCTTAGAAGAAGAGCTACAATGATTTCCTCCAAATCCCCATGCTTGCATGGTTGCTAACAAGTCCCACACTGGAAGGTCAAGGAAGCCAGAGTCTGATGTCAGGGAGGATGGTGGGAGAGGAGACGGTTGGTGGTGTTGATAGGAGCAGGAGAGGGAGTGTCTGGAATGCTTCAAAGCAGAGGTGACCCGCCAGCTTGTACGTGAAGAGATTCCAAGAAGAGCCCTTGGTATGCATCAAACTAGCGACGCTTGAGAACACTAGTCCTGGAAATGGATGGGTGTGGACAGGACACCGAGTGTGAGCAGAACATTGGTGTGTCATGTGAGAGTTGTGGGATGCATGAGTATTGGCCATGGTGCAGAGTTTGATACTGGAAAGGTTAGTTCGAGCAGAACCAGCTGGGTGATGTTTTGTTCTATAGACCCAAAGAGAGACTGACAAACTTCTGGGAGAAACTGACACTTCTCCAGAGAAGCAGACCGATAGAATGCATGCGTATTTTAAGTGGAGATTCATTAGATTGGCTTATATGACAGGGACTGTGTAGTCCAACAGTGGCTGTCTACATGCTGGGGAGCCTGATTGCCCAGGAACTCCTCAGTTTACAAAGCTGGATGCCCCAGCAATCCCATTCTGACACTGATGACTACAAGGTTCCTAGAGAGCTGCATGCTGGGCATGCTTGGGCTGTCTCTCTATTTCTCCCCTCTCTCTCTCAGGTTCTCCAGCAAGTGGAGCTTGTCCCCACTACTTTCCTCAAACTCACCTTGAGGTCACCAGTGACTTCCGCCTTGCCAAGTGCCGTGGCAGTGTCTTCTGTGGTACAGTCTTGTAGTGGCATTGGAGTCACTGACCTCTCTCTTGTCCCTGGAGCCTCTTTGCCCCAGGCCTCTCCACATCAGCTTCCCAGGCAGCGTCTTTCTCCTCCCTGGCATCTCCTGGGCTGTGTCTTCCTGGCTCCTCAGTCTCTGTTCGTTCTCCATGGGTGGGAGGGCCGCAGGAATCGCCCTCGGGCCCTGCTCTTGTCTTGCCGTGGTCTACTCCTAGGCAATCTAATCTTCTGTCACTGATGCCCAAGCCTATCTATATCACTACCAATGACAGTTCAGCTAACCACTAATTTCTGTGCCCAACTATGTGGCATCTATACTTGGATTTACAATAGTTCTCAGACTTGTTTTGATGAAACCAAACTGTCGGTCGTTACTCCCACTGTAAAGCTCTAGCCCCTCATTCCAGTGTTTGCCATGTCAGAAAATGAATCTAGTACCCACCAGTTGTTCTCCCTGCTCCAAACCCACACAGTCTACAGTTAATCTGCAAACAAGTCTTACTGACTTAGCTCCCAATTGTGTTCCCAAGGTTCCCATCACCTTTATCCTGGCATCACTTTTGCAGTGAGCTGTTGAGTGGCCTTCCTTCTGTCACTCTCGATCCTCTTGACTATGCCCTCCACACGCACCATATCGCTCTCGTGCTTTTAATTCCTCAATGTGTCTTGCTGTGGTGGGTGCTTCACCATAGAAGCCCACTCAGTCAGAGTTTGCCGATTGAAAGTCATTGCTGGCCAGGGCTACTACACAAGGGTGTTGGAACAAGTGTGTAGCCTTGAGCCATCTCTAGGGTAAGCTTTTATACAGAGAAACCATAACCAGGGTGAAAAGTTTAAGCTCCCAAGCTTACAGGCAGAGAGCCCCTTTAACAGTTTCTAGTCTATTAAGCAACAATTACTATTTTGCAGAAGCAAGCTAAGCATAACCTACAGAAGCCATAAATCTGCAGTTAGCAGGAGCACTCTGGGACACTCTGACCTGTTCCCAAGACAACTGGAGTCCAGCTGACATGTGTTCCCATACCCTAAGCCAACTCCCTGATAATTTCAGAGAGTAGAGTCAGCCTAAACTTTAACATGGCGTAGCTATGGTCGAGAAGGTGCCCTATCACACTGTTACACTTCAATGAAAGCTAACACTCACCATATCCTTCACACCTGTACTCTGCCTAATGTAGTAAATGTAGCCCTGGCCATTCTTTCCCATGTCTTCCCTCCTGCCTTCCTCCCTCCCTCCCTAAACGTGTGTTCATGTTCACCTTGGGATATTTGTATTGCTCTTTCTCTGCTGAAATGCTTTGCTCCCAGACTGTGTGGATGATTCTTTGTTATCATATAATTCTTAGCTCAACTGCTATTTTCCCAGGAATCCTTCATGACAACCCTATTTCCCATGCACTCTTAGAAACACCATTTAATTGTATTTACTTAATAATACTTATCACTATTTAAAACTGTTTTATGGTTTTCTTAGATCATTAATATGTTGTCTAGAATATCAGGCCTGTGAGAAGCAAGAATCTTGACTGTTTTAGTCACTGGAAACGTCCCTGACATATAACATCCATTTGTTGAACAACTAAATGAACTCTCACTCTGGATTCAAGGTTGACAGTAGACTAGAAAAGATAAAGTATGACTTAGAAAGCCATGTCCATGACCCAGTTGAGAAACTGTGAACACCTGATGGAGTGGCCCTGGGAGAGAAGGGAGCTAAGCAATAATACGAAGGTGAAACTCTGACTGTGGGACTGACAGGTCACTGTGAGTAGAGAAGGGGCTGGCAGAGTTGTGTCCAAAGACTAGACTCTCACTGAGGTGGGGAGCATGAAGAGGAGCTGGGATCAGTAGAAAGGGCAGAGAAACTCATGCATGTAGATGCTAAAAGCTGACTGTAGGAAGCCCATGTCATCGTCATGTTAGGTAGCTAACTGTTGCTGTGATAAAACACTAAGACAGGCAACCCACAGAAGGAAGCTTTGCAGTTCTAGAGGGATTAGAGTCCATCACGGAGGGGAGGCATGGCAGGAGAGGTGGCTGCAGCAGGAAGCCGGTGCTCACATCCTCAAGCACGAGGAGGAAGCAGAGAGAGCAGGAAGTGGAGCACATGTATCCCCCCACTTCTGTGTATCCCCCCACTTCTGTGTAGCCCCCCCCCGCTTGACTGATGCTGGGAAACTGAGATTAGACCAGGAGACCCTTGGCATTTGTCTGCTCAAGAGCACTTTCACTGCCCTGTGAGAACTTTTATTGGAAGATCAGTGTTTGAAGTTCGTACAGCATTTACCTATGATAAGTGCTCAAGCTGTGCAAAACACATAGGAATCATAATGCTGAGAAGTCAAGCACAGGGCCCCCAAGGCCATGGAGACTGTCCCAGGAACAGACCTCCTGTGATGTACTCAGAAACATAAAGGGGGGGGGCACCTGCCCTGCCTTTCAAGGGACAGCTTGTCTGGTCTTTCCAGCATTCTGGGAGCAGACTGCCTCCTCCTCAAGCCTCTACATCAACAAAGTCCAGAGAAGTCTCTTAACTCTTAGTGAGCTGAGTGCTAGTGTCCTTAAAGGACCAGGGGGTTTACTACAGGCAAGGCTGTGAACTCTCAAAGCCACCCAGAGAGTTGGCCACAGGCTGCTCATTCTGGTTTTTGGCTTTTGGTACACATGTATTCTCTTGTCTTGTACATGTGTTGGGTTGGAACTTTCCCTTGGAGGACAGGGGTCTGTATTCCCTCCATAATTAATGATGAGGGATAGTTGTTTATATTTTTATTGTCAGTGGTTGTTACTTTTCTTAATATACTATTAGTTAGAAAACCCACTCTGTGGAGGGCATTCTGTTTATAAAGCATGGAATTATTCTGTAACTGTTCTTAAAAATGTCAAGATTCTTTTCAGGTTATTGTAAGTTGACATTTATAATTATATTTATTATGGGGTGTAAAGAGATGTTATGATTTATTAATACAATCTGGAGTAATTATATTAAGCTAGCTAGCATGTCCATCAGCACAACTACTTAAAATTATCTGTAGTGACAATACATGAAATTTACTCCTAGAAACTTTGAATCTTTAATATTTTATTTATTATTTAAATTTTGTGTGTATGAGTATATTGCCTGCACATATGTAAGTGCACTACATGTGTGCAATGCCTTCAGAGGCCAGAAGAGGGCGTCAAATCCCCTGGAACTGGAGGTAAAGATGGTTGTTAGCTATCATGTGGGTGCTAGGATTTGAATATGGGTCCTCCAGAAGAACAGTCGTTCTCATTAATCACCATCTCTCCAGTTCCTGTAATTTTGAATGTTTAATACTCTGGCATTAGCTACATTGACCATAATCTGCAACAAATCTAAGAAAGCCCTCGCAAATTCCTCCTGTATGGACTTTTATACCTTTGATCACTGTCTCCCATCCACCCCCTCAGCCCTGCTCTGTTTTTCTCTTTGTTTCAGGTAGTTTGATTTTTTTAGACTCTACATATAAATTCGAACATGGAATATTTGTCTTTTTCATTCTGGATGCATATCACTGAGGATAATATTCTCTGATTCTACTCATGTTATAGTAAACAGTAGAATTCCCTCTTTTTACTGCTGAATAGTATTCCACTGTGTGTCTCTAGCACATTTAATTTATCTGTTCATCTTTTGACAGGCATTTAGTTTGATTGCATAATGGGACCTTGGCGACCAATCCCCTCAGTGAACATGGAAGTGCAGATATCTCTTCCACAAAAGGGTTTTAAATCTTTTGGGTAAATATTCAAAGGATTTGTGGATTATGTGGTTATTCTATTTCAATTTCTGAGGACTCTCCACACAGCTTTCCATGGTGCCCACACTGCCTTCTGTCAGCCGCAGCAGAGGACACTGCTCTTTCCCACACACTCTCCACCACACTTGGCATCTTTGTCTTTTTGATTGTTCCAGTGAGATCTTAACAGGTATGAGGTGGCGTCTCATTGTGGCTTTAATTTGCATTTCCCTAATGATTTGTTTATATCTGTTGACTACTTGCGTGTCTTTCTTTGAAAATTATCTGTTCCATGTTTCTCTAACCCCAGAATGTCAGGATTCGATTAATTTCCATCCACTTTCAAGAGTTTTTCTATTTTGAAACAAAACAAAAACCACATAAACTCTATCTCCAAATCCCGAGGTGGCACCAGAAGCCTTTTATCAGAGTGGCCAACTGTAGCCACGGGAACTTTATTTTTCGAGGCTTGAATCACAGATCAAACAAGTGCTCACGATGTCTTAATGCTTTTACTTTGTTATGGAAAGAGTGATGTAAACTAATGGCTGAAGTTTTTGTACCAGGACCTGCCTTGACACAGAGCATGTAGACAACACAAATGTCTACAGTGACACAAGTATCACAGTCCCATGGACACTTCATCACATCACTGAATTAGGGTGTGTACTGTAAGCCTTAGTCCCTCAGATAGCTCGGAGCCCTCTGGTTAACTGAAAGCACAGGTCACCAATGGCATTGAATGATGGTTCAGGATTTGGAGAGTATCTTAGCAAGCGCTTTTAGTGAAGACTTAAAGTGCTGTTTCAACGGGCTTTGCTGATAGGAGGCGATGGTTTTGTCTCAAATGTGATACAACCATGGTCATGTTCAGTCTCTTTTCAGGGCCGTCCTTGTTTTCACGTGTTCCGTGCTGCCCTCTCCTCCTTCTTTTTCTTCCTTTATTTCTCACATTAATATTTGCCGTGTCCTCCAGGATAAGAATCTGGCAGGTTGGTGATAGACAGTGAGCTGTCCTTGTTTGCAAGGAGTTAGCACATGCTAGAGGAGACAGAGAGGACAGGGTTGTCATTCGATGGCAAAAGCTGCTGAGGCAGAGAGAGCAAAAGGCCTGGTTTTCAGTGGGGTTCGGGGAGCTTGTGTGGCTCTGTTCCAAAGATTAGTTTTCATTTATTCTCATTCAGTAAATATTTTTAAGCATCTGTTATGTGCACACGTTCTCCTGAGGTCCTTCTCTGTCTAGATGTAGAGTGATGGCCATGAGAGTCAAGGTTTGAAACTCGTTCCTCACCTGAGGTGCTATTTGAGGAGGTTGTGGGACGCTTAGAAGGTTGAGCATTGTCATAATGACTTTTGGGGGTGGGTCTTTTGGAGACAGGATCTTCCTGTAGCCCCAGCTGGCCTGGAACTCACTATGTAGATGAGGCTGGCCTTGAACTTTCAGAGATCTGCCTGCCTCTGCCTCCCGAGTGCCAGGATTAAAGGAGCACACCACCACACGCTGTGTAGTAATGACTTTTGCAATATGACATGCTCTGGACAGATGACTTTTCTTAACCTTGCAACTAAAAACTTAATCTTTTCTTAGTTTATTTATAATGTCGACAAGCTCATTGAGCCACACGCTCCTCTTGGGACCTGGGCGTGTGACCAAAGTCCTTCATGACCCTTGCTCTTAACATGAATCAGTGTATGAATGTATGTCTGTGTATAGTGAGGAAGATGATCCCATCTTGTGGCAGGCAAGAGCAACCAATTGATAACATGTTTGTGGTTGTATGTGTGCTGGCCTAGGTCTAGGATCAGAAAGGAAGGGCAAACTCCTTCTCTGGTAAGGTAAGGGTCTGGCTTTTGCTTCCCCATTTCATGCTGTATATGCTGTTTCAATAAAAGAAAGAGTGAGCCTTTTGTTCGAGAGCATAGTTCCAAGAGAATTCTGAAGGAATGGGCTCTTAGTAGTTAGTGTCTGCTCTTGGCTTGAAATGGATGCTAAGAGCCAGGCTGTTTTCATTCAGGCATAGCTGTTGATGCAGTGCTTCATAGTAACCTCCAGATGGAGAGGCAGGTCACTAGGGGTGTGCGTGTGTGTGTGTGTGTGTGTGTGTGTGTGTGTGTGAACCTTCCCTCCCAGTCCCTGGTTCCTGCTTGTTTTTCCACTTTCTGATGCTCTGCTATGTGAGACACCTCTATCACATGCCTCTACCGAGGCCACCTAGAACCACGAGCCCAAGTAAATCCTTCCTTCCTTAAGTTGTTTCTGGCAGGTGTGTGGTCACAGTAGCACAAAAATAACTGAGTGAGAAGTGATGTCTCTTCTCCTGGAAGAGAGAGGACACAGAAGCCAACGTGTGAGAGCAAATGGAAGCACAGGGAACGGGGTGATGTCATGATGCCTGTGGTAGGAGCGTGCTCATAGATCATAGCTGATGGTCAGAGAGGAGTCTCCCATGGAGTTGATGATTGAAATGAGATTCGAATGACAGGGAGGAGCCGGCCATGCAGAGATTGCAGAAACAGCACCTCAGACAGTGGAAGTAAGACTCCATCTCTAGTACAGGAAGCAGCTCAGCATGTACAAGGAAGAGAGAACCAAGAAAGTAAGAGTGCCCTGTGGCGTGTGGCGGTGGGAGAGGGGGAGTGGGCAGGGGTGGTCTGCATTCTAAGCACGTTCTCCTGAGTGCAGTGAAGAGCCACTGGGGTTTTATTGAGAGCATGAGTTCATCTAAAATAAGCTTTTAAAAGTCATTCTGCCTGCTGTGTGGAGAACAGCTTTGACGACACAAAGCAGATCAGGAAGGTCAACAGATGCTTTTAGAGTCATCTGAGTAAAGGAGGAGGTTGACCGGGTAAGGGTGGCAGTGGAGAGAGACGTGAAGATTCCAGATCTGTTTTAGTGGCAGAGGTGGGTGTGCCTATGATGGGGTTAGCAGCGAGAAAAGAAGGCGTCAAGGATGACTGTCAGGTGGGGACGGACAGCAGGGTAAAGGTGACCCTGTGCTGCATATGGAAAGACCACAGGAGGCTGGTGTGTCCTTGCAGAAGGCGAGACCTCTGCTGTGGCCGTGCTACTGTGGAATTCGGAATAGGTGGCTGTGTGGGAGGCTGTGGGCAAGCCTGGAGCTCAGTGACCAGTGGGAGGAGCCGCAGTTGAGAACAGAGAGTCATCAACGTGTGCAGTCATTATCTGCAGGGGACTGTGTCCAATGGGACCATGGAGCGGCCTGAGGGCCAGACGGGATCTTGAGAACTTCTTTGTGTGAGGGTTTGTGAGGGCATCAAGGGAGATGTAGACTCACCTAATGATTGACTTTCAGGCAGCAACTCCAGGGATGGCTTCAGAACTTTTAGCAGCAATCTTTGCCATGCAACACCACTCTTAATGAATTTTGGGGGACATGGGGAGATAGATCACCTCTCAATCTTCTTCTGGATATTTATTCTTAGATAGCAGTGTCCCTGATGGTTCATTCAACACAAAGATGCCTGACCATTTTTATTGTGATGACAATTGAACCATTTGTAACCAACTCATCCTTTAAAAGAAGCCATTTGTTTTAGTCAGCTTTCCATCACTGACAAAATACCTACGATAAATTATAAGGAGAAAAGATTAATTTTTGGCTCACAGTTTAGGAGATTTTAGCCTATGTTTGTTGGCCATAGGCCTTTGAGCTTAGAGAACATCATGGCAGGAGTGTACAGCCTAAGAGTGTTTACCTCAAGGTACCCAGAAATTAGTGAGAGGGGCTGGGGCTGGGTCCCAATGAACTTTTCAAGGGCATGCATCCAAAGAGCTCTTTCCTCCAGGTAAAACATCTCCTGAAGTTTCCTATATCTGCCAACAGGACCATGAGTTAGGGAACAAGTTGTTAGCACAGGAAACTTGATCATTCCAGACTCAAACTGTAAGACCGTTATTACCTCTATGACCATAGACCTCTGTTAGACAAGCACGCCTGCCTCAGGGGAATATATTGCCAAGCGTCTTCAAAGTAAAGTACCATTCTGCACAGGCTATTGTGTGGCTTGAATGGGCGTTTTGTTGTTAATGTCTCTCAAGCAACAACATACTCATTTAAGTGTATGTTCTTGTAGCCAAGGGATGCAAAAATAAGGTTATTTTCTACTTAAAAATTAAGGCTATGTAGCATCCATGTGAAGGAAGAGACCACTGGGTGAGTGGGCTCGGTGAGGAAGGCAGCAGGCAGTTTGAGGGGCTCAGATTCTTCATGGTCTCTCAGTATGAATGGACTGTAGGTTATGAAGTAGGACACTGAACTCTAGGGACAGTATTAGTGGCAGAACCCAGTGTGGGATTCTGAGTCATTCAGAAGCAAGCAGCAGGGAGCCAGATGCTAACAGGACATGGAGATTCTTCCCCAGGAGAGGCAGGGGGTAGGGGTGGGGAGTTAGGGGGGTGGGGGGAGCCAGGCCTGAAGAGCATGCTCCCTCACCACCATGGTAGAATGACTGTGCAGGGTTTTGATGCCAAGAATACTATATGGCTGGGTTGATGAAGGAACGTTAGAGAAGACAAACGTCAAGTTATATGTAGCATTTCATTTAAAGTTGTATGTTGGTATTTCATTTAAACCTTTTCCAACCCGTGTGTTAATTTCTCCCATGTCATCCTAGCCAGAAGACAGAGATGCCGGAAGATGGTTTTCTGGATGAATATCTTGCTTGGTTGGTTAAACGAGAAATTATTACATAGTGTAGCACCTGTCAGTTAAGCGTGCCTGGAGATGCTTTCTATTTTGGGTATGAAGCTGTCACCCAAGCATGACCTCTCACTTGGAACGTGCCTGCGCCCAGGAGAAGCCAAACAGCTTTTTGTTGCTGACCTTATCAGCCCAAATAAATGCAGGGAGGGCCTACCTCAGGGGTGACATTTTAAAAGTGTGGACATGATAAAATTATACTACAACATTGCAAAGCATCAGACGGTCATCCTGATTTCAGTCCCTGTTTGAAACAGTGTCCAAGACTGTGTTTCCTGATTGGCAGGTATGACACGGCTTTCTTCACACGTTCTGGGCTTCTGAATTTATTTTAAGCAGAAAAGTCTCCATTTATTTGGTAAATGCCTTTATGAACCAATTCCTCCCTGTTGGCAACGATGTGTCTCTGGGAAGTGGTATTTATGCTTTTCGTACCTTTTTGGTTGCTGTCTTTGGTTGTCATTTTCTGTGTTTGGTGTTTTTTCCTTCTGGTTAGGGTTTTCTGAGACAGTGTCTCATATATCCCAGGCTGGCCATGAACTTGCCATGCAGCTGAAGCTGCCCTTGAAATCCTGATCCTCCTGGCTCCACCTCCCAAGTGCTAGGATTGCAGGTGTGCACCACCACACCCAACTTCAACCATGTGGTTTCTGTCAGACACAATGAAAATAAATGAAGTATAGAGTCAATGGTAAAAATTGAAGGAAACTTAAACGCCATCTATAGCAGTTACGATTCAGTTGGAGCCTTAAAGCTAACATACTCAAAACTTTAGAGAGTTGTTAACTACTAACCTATGATGATGGTCATAAAAGCAATAGGGATTACCAATCCTCAGAGTCCATGAACTGTTAGAGATGAGGTTGAACACAGCTGAGAGCGTTGGAGATGAGCCTTGAAAGACAGGGAACATGAGGTTTTTTCAAGTAAAACCTAAAAGTATTCAAAGTGAAGAAAAAGAAAATACAAGCATCAGCTCAGAGCTCTTACTTCAGCACGTGGGATGTTCTGAGCACACAAAGCCGTTTCCCTCTTTGGACAATCCTAGTGATGAATTGTCTTGATATTGAGTAGATAGTTTAATATCCTTAAGGGGGAATATGCTATTTCTTATCAATATCCCTATTTAAGTTTTTTTTGTCTGAAGCTACTAAAATGTGAGAAGTCCTTTGGCCATGATTTTATGGTCTGATATTTGAATTTAAATTCTTTTAAAATTGAGAAGTCAAACATGGGCATAATATGACACCTGTCACCCCAGCACATGGGAGGCAGAGGCAGGAGGATCCTGAGTCTGAGACTAACCAGAGTTATATAGAGAGATCTATGGCAGCTTGGGATGCAGAGTTACCAGGTCTCAAAAACTCAAAGGAGCATGGTGCATGTGTGCGAGTGTGCGTGTGTGTGTGTATGTGTGTGTGTGTGTGTGTGTGTGTGTGAGAGAGAGAGAGAGAGAGAGAGAGAGAGAGATAGAAATATTCATGTTAAGTGATTTATATTCCTAGGCATTGTCAGGGTAAAATGTGCTCTTTTTTCTCTCTTTCTTTCTTTCTTTCTTTCTTTCTTTCTTTCTTTCTTTCTTTCTTTCTCCCTGTCTCTCTTTTTCTTACTTTTTACTTTTACAAAAACTTTATTGAGAATTTCATACATGCATATAAGGTGCTTTGATCAAATCCATGCCCACTCCCTTCCCTCCACCATTTCCCCCTCTGAAGATGTAACTCTAAAATCTTTTAAACATTAGATACAAGCTCCCAAATACTTTTGACATTTTTGGCCTTTGGAACAGAGGATGTTGCTAACAGGCCCAAGGACATTTTGACATTTAGCCCAGAAACTGGTTACGTTTCTTTGGGGTCTTTTTACCCTAACTGCCTAGCCAGTTCCTACCTCCTATTCTTATCATGCCATCCTCAGAAGGGGTTACCCAAATTGCCAATAGGGAATAGGAACACAGACCACTCGCTCTGGCTTCTTCCATGCTGAACAGGGTTGCAGGGTGAGGCAACTGGAGCAGGTACCCCTTT
>NW_008336036.1:10365-11255 GCF_000622305.1 Nannospalax galili | reverse complement strand
GAGATGTGAAGAAGTAAAGGCAAGAGTAATTAGCATTACAAGTTCTAGACAGGGAACTAGAAAAAAGTCAGAACAGGACAATTTTCATATGTTCATATGAGAGCCCACTGGAGTTTCTTGACAAGGGCTTCCAAAAGCATCCCTGTATTGGGTTCTTCCTCATTTTTCTTTTGTCCTCCAAGGCTGGACTATTTGGGTGGGAAGAGTAGATGGATACTCAGGTGAGGGTCCAGTGACCCTGCTTGGCACTCCTTTAATGAATGAGCCCAACTATCAACAAGCCCAATTGTGACTATGTTTAGCGATTGGGCTCAGCTAAAGTCATGATGATGGTAGTCATTTCATGCAGAAGGGACTGCTGTATAGCATCATCTTATTAAAAGGACCTAGAATTTAAAAGGGTTTGGTGCTAGGAGCCACATACGAGGGAGAATATATGTCATTTGTTTTTCTGAGTCTGTGTTACTTCACTTAGTATGACATTTCTAGATCCATCCATTTACCTGCAAATTTCATTATTTCACCTTTCTTTACTGCTGAATAGAACTCCATTGTATAAATATACCATATTTTTGTTAACCACTGGCCAGTTGAGGGACACTTAGGTTGCTTCCATCTATTAGCTATTGTGAAAAGAGCAGCAACAAACATGGTTGTACAAGTGTCTCTACAATAGGATGAATCATGGGGATTTTGATTGGGATTACATTGAAATTGTATATTGCTTTTGGTAGGATGGTCATTTGAACAATATTAATTCTTCCAATCCATGAACATGGGAGGTCCTTCCATCTCCTGGTGTCTTCCTCAATCTCTTTCTTTAACGATTTAAAATTTTCATTGTAGAGATCTTTGGTGTCTTTGGTCATATTTATTCCACGTTTTTAAAA
>NW_008336036.1:9403-10014 GCF_000622305.1 Nannospalax galili | reverse complement strand
ACCTTTTCTTTTCCAATTAGTACTCCTTTAATTTCCTTCTCCTGTCTTATTGCTCTAGCAAGAGTTTCAAGCATTATGCTGAAGACAAGTGAAGCTAGTGGACAGTCTTGCCTGGTCCTAATTTTAATGGGAATGGTTCCAGTTTTTCTCCATTTAGAATGATATTGGCTGTGGGTCTGTTGTATATAGCTTTAATTATGTTGAGGTATGTTCCCTCCAGTCCAGTTCCCTCTAGGACTTTGAACGTAAATGCATGATGAATTTTGTCAAAAGCCTTTTCTGCATCTATTGAGATGGCAATGTGTTTTTTGTCTTTGAGTCCATTTATATAATTAATGATGTTTATTGATTTGTGTATACTGAACCATCCCTGCATTTCTGGGATAAAGCCTACTTGATCAAGGTGAATGATCTTTTTGGTGTGTGTTTGTATGTGGTTTGCAAGTATTTTTTTGAGAGTTTTGGCGTCTATGTTCATTAAGGACATGGGTATATAGTTTTCTTTTTTGGTTGTCTTTTTACCTGGCTTTGGTATTACAGTGATGCTGGCTTCATAGAAGGAATTTGGAAGTTCTCCCTCCATATCTATCTTTTTGAATAAATTAAGTGGT
>NW_008336036.1:0-9373 GCF_000622305.1 Nannospalax galili | reverse complement strand
TAGTAAATCCCTTTGATCCTGGGGTTTTTTTTTTTTTTTTTTTTGAGTTGGGAAACTTTTATGCCTGCTTCAATCTCATTGCTGGCTATGGATCTGTTTAAACTGTTGCTCTCTTCTTGGTTTAACATTGGTGATTCCCATGATTTCAGATATCCATCCATTTCTTTTAAACTTTCAGATTTAGTAGCATACAGGTTTTTAAAATATTCCCTTATAGTGCTTTAGATGTTTTGGGTGTCTGTTGTGATGTTTCTCCTTTCATCTCTGATTTTGTTGATTTGTATTTGCTCTTTCTTTCTTTTAGTTAACTGGGCTAAGGGTCTGTCTATCTTGTTTAGCTTTTCAAAGAACCAGCTCTTAGATTCATTGAGTCTTTGTATTTTCTTTGTTTCTATTTCCTTAATTTCTGCTCTGATTTTTGTTATTTCTTCT
Organism: Nannospalax galili; assembly: GCF_000622305.1. Lineage (NCBI taxonomy): Eukaryota > Metazoa > Chordata > Mammalia > Rodentia > Spalacidae > Nannospalax > Nannospalax galili. Next base: position 8,941 of record NW_008336036.1, on the reverse strand, counting down.
CTTCTCTGGGTTTGGGTTTCATTTTTCATTTGTTGTTGCCTTTCAAGAGTCTTGAGTTGCAATGTTAAGTCATTTAATTGTGTTCTTTCTGATTTTTTAATGTTTGCACTTAGAGCTATAAACTTCCCTCTTAGGACTGCTTTTAAAGTGTCCCAGAGGTTGTGTTGTGTTCTATTGTCCTTTTTGTTGAAGTCCAGGAATTCTTTTATTTCTTTCTTAATTTCTCCTTTGACCCACTCATTTTTTTTGGAGTGTGTTGTTCAATCACCATGAGTTTGTGTAGTGACTACAGCTTCGTCCAGTGTTGATTTAGAGCTTGGCATGTCTTTCCTTAATTTTGGGAAATTCTCTTCTACAATCCTGTTTAAGATCTGGTTGACACCATTAACCTGAAATTCTTCTCCTTCCTCTATTCCTATGATCCGTACATTTGTCTTTTCATGGTGTCCCACATCTCTTGTATATTCCATTCCTGTGTTTTAAAAATTTTTCCATAGTCTCTGCTTGAATGGCCCAATTCTTCAACTTTATCCTCCAGTGTTGATATTCTGTTTTCCATTTCATTCATTCCAGCAGTGAGGCTTTCCCCTGTTGTTTCAAGTTGGCTCATTGAGATTTGCACTTCCTTCTTCATTTCTGGTTGAGTTTTCTTTAAGGTTTCTATCTCTTTTGTGAATTCATTCAGAAGTTTCATTCTTTTAGTTCTTTGATTTGTTTGTTCGCATGTTCTTTAAATTCACTGAATTCCTTGATCATGTTTATGATTGTTCTTTTAAATTCAGTGTCTTGGTTTATCTCTAGAGGGGGTTCTCCTTGTAGAACTCTTCCAGATGATTGGTAGAATTTGTTGGGGGCATAGTGTTTTGACTTTCCATTTTATTATTCTTTTGTTGTTTATGATTCTGATATGAGGATTATGTTGAAGTATGCTTCTGTTTGTATTATCCAGGTGCCCAGATCCTTTCTTTATTGGTTATGTAAAGCTGGTTGGTACAGGGTTCAGGTTCTCTCAGGTTTATTTTGAAGGGAACTGATGGCTTCAGATGAGCTATTCAGGGGTACCCACAGAAGCCAAATTTAGGTTCCAGTCAGGTACACTCAGGCTTCCTTCACCACATGGAGGCAGGGTCCAGGCTCTCTCAGGCAGCCCAGTGTGTTGTCAACCCTATACCAGAGGGGGGCACAGAACTTGGCACTCTCTGGTGGTTTGCTGAGATCAGAGCTGCTACACCAATGGAGGTTGAAACCCACCCTCTCAGGCTGTCTGCTAGGATCTCAGCCTTAGCCTACCAAAGCCAGATCTGCCCTGGGGCCTTGGGAGTGGCCTCACAAATACCAAATAGGGTGATGGTATGCTGCTATTAGGGGAAGCTCACCACCACGTGGAGGCAGGATCCAGGGGCTGTCAGGTAGTTCCCTGGGTTCTCAGGCCCTCTGATAGTTGGAGGCCAGAACCATGCACTCTCTGGTGGTCTGCTGAGCTCTGAGGTGCTACCTACCTTGATGGAGGTTCAAACACACCCTCTCAGGCTGTCTGCTAGGATCTAAAATGTGCTCTTTAATGCTATTTGCATAGAGTGTGTTAGGTTTTAAGGGACCTATTCATGTATTTAATCAGGCCATACATGGGAGTATCTGATTCTAACAGTACAGAAAAGAGCATGGAATCCCAATTCCTCAGAATCCTACCTTCAGATCAGTAGCCATTATTATGCCGTCTGTACCCTTTCAAATAAACATGTTAGAAAGATGCAGCTGTGCATGGTTAGTGTGGTTTCTCTGCTGCTGCTGTGGTTAATTTCTATGACCAAAGCAACTTATGGAAGAAAGGGCTTATTTTAGGTCACAATTCAAGGTACATTCCATCATGGTGAGGGAGCAAGACAGTAGGACCAGGATGCCTCTGGTCACATTGTAACTACAATCAGGTAACAGAGAGGGATGAATCAATACACCCAGATCCCTCTCCCCTTTTTATTTATTCTAAGACCCAATCCACAGAAATGGTCCCACCTACAGTGGGTTGGTCTTCCTTCTTCAGTTAAAACAACCAAAATAATTCCCCACAGGCAGGCCCAGAAACTTGTCTCCAAGGCGATTATAGATGCTATCAAGTTAACAACACTAACCATTACAGTTAAAGTGTGTGAGTTGTGGTGTGTGTGTGTGTGTGTGTGTGTGTGTGTGTCCCCGTATAGCAATAAAAGCATATTCTAATAGTGTCATATACTTTTTTAAACATAACAATATATCTGGTAACTCATTCATCAATATAAATAAAGCAACTATAGCAGTTGTATGTGTGCCTATGATGTGTATGTTTGGATGTGTGCACATGCATGTGGAGGTCAGAGTTCAATTTTGATGTCTTCCTGGATAACTCCACATTATTTCTGAGACAGGGTCTCTCACTGAACTTGGATCTCACTGATTTGGTTGGACTAGCTGGCTAGCAAGCCCCTGAGCTGGGCTTCTCTTTTGTCTACCTCCCCAGTGCAGGGATTCCAGGGAAACATCTTCAGGCCCAACTTCCGTGTGTGTGTGTGTGTGTGTGTGTGTGTGTGTGTGTTGGTTCCAGACCAGGTTCTTCTACTTGCACAGTAAGCACTTGACCAAATGGGCTGCCTCTTCAGCCCCAAGCCATGGAAATTTGAGGAAAGGTCCTGAAAATGTTTTGAATTCTTAAAATTATTGTTGTCCTGGCTTGGAGAGGTGGCTCAGCAGTTAAGAGGACTGGCTGCTCTTGCAGAGGACCTGGGTTCAATTCCCAGCACCCATATGGAAGCTAACAACCATCTGTAACTCCATTTCCAGGGGATCTGATGCCTTCTTCTGACCTCCGTGGGCATTGCATGATATGGGTGCACTTAGATACATTCAAGCACTACAGTCATATGCATAAAATTAAAAATAATATTTTTAAAATTATTGTCTGAAAACATGGTGTCCCCAGTACTCTTTCTCTCTACTACTCACAAATGAAAGTCAGGGCCACATGGTCCCCAAATCTCACTACTGCTTACTCCACAGCAGAGTAACCAACTGCCTCTTGTTTTATGTCTACAAATACTTATGGTGCAAACTCCATTTATGTCTTCAGCACATTCAATATTTTTGTTTGCTTATTTGTTTATTTTTACCCATGACTACACTGTGAGCTCCTTAAAGCTTTGGTTTCTCTCTAGGTTCTTATTTCCTATGGTGTTGTTTGGTATGTAATTGGTACCTAATACATACTTGCTGGATTTAAAAGTTATGAGACCCCTAACTTTCACTATCCAGGAAATCTACCTTACCTTTTCTTATGGTTGTTACTCTTTGGCCTGAAATATTTTTCTTCCAGTGGTAACCTCTTAAAACTATGGAACAGGAAAAGGATTGTGAGAAAACAAAATAAGTCACCTGAAGTCTTTGTACAATGCGCCTTCGATGTGGTTTGCGAGAGAACTGAATGACGTGCTCTACTTTGTATAATGGATTTTTGAGGATAGGACTTGATGGCCATTGTAAACCTGCAGTCCCTGCCCTGATGACAACGTTTGCCCATGTGTCTTCATACACACACTTAAAAATGTTATTTATTTGTTTATTATTTTATGTGTATGTGTTTGTGCATGGGTTCATGTGTACTGTGTGTGTGCAGGAGCCCTCAGAGGCCAGAAGAGGGTGTTGGATTCCCTGGAACTGCACTTACAGGTGGTTGTGAACCACCATGTGGGTGCTGAGAACTGAACCTAGGTCTTCTGCAAGAGCAGCAAGTGTTCTTAAGCACTGAGTCCTCTCTCCAGCCCCAATACATGCACACATTCTTTTCCATTTGTGTGTGTACATGTGCGTACATACATGTTTTCATGTGTGTGGTTGCATGTGTACATGGGCACATGTAATGTGGAGGCCAGAGGTTGATGCTGGGGCTCAGCTTCCATAGCTCTTCCATCTTGTTCACTGAGGCAGGGTCACTCAATCGAACCTAGAGTGCAATGATACAGGTACTCTCGCTAGCAGTTTGGATCCCACCTCTCCCTTCTGAGCTGGCATTATGCCACACCCACCAAGCGTTCATGTGGGTTCTGGGGATCTGAACTCTGGTCCCGACACTTATGCAGCAAGTGCTTTAATCCTGAACTGTTTCCTCATGCCTGCACACACACTTCTTGAGTCCACTGTGAGACATGTGCCTGCATTTGTGCCCTGCTCACAGAGATGTTTCGTGCCTAGCTTAGGCAAGCCAGGGTGTCTTTGACAGCATCATGGATTGCGTTGTCCACACAGCCTGCGGCACCTCCTCCCCATTTATTTGTGCACTGCTCATTTATTTTGTTCCTCTTTGCTTGCGTTTTTTTAATGAAACCATCCATGTAATGCAAACTGGTGAAAGAATTAGTCCATGTCCATATGAGGGAGCTGACAAATCTGGATTCACCAGCCTTACCCCAAGCACCAACATTTTCTTCACTTTGCTTTGAAGATCATTTAAAACTCATCCTTTAACTGCCTCATTATGTCTTTCAGAAATAAAAGACAATTCTCAGAGAAAAACTAATCAGGAAATTCAAAGTGTTGGAAGTATGTTGAGAAAACCAGATGTTTACTATTTAAAGCTTTGGGGATGATTGTTAATTCTTTTTCTAGTCAAAAGACATTTGTATCCACTAAATAAATGTATTGTCTTTCAGTGTGTGTGGTTCTGCATCACCATGGTGTGAATCTTCCCAGCTAGAGTTGAAAATGAGAATGTTCTGTTCACATCCTGCCTAACTGTTCATTTTACACAGTAGGGGATGTGGGTAAGGGAGGCATCTGTAAATTTCACTCTTAGCCTAACTCGACCAGGTGATAGAATCATGCTGCTGGGTGCCATGAAACACAAGCATGACTTCCACAAACAATTTTTAAAATTCAGAATAAGCTGAGCTGAGTTTGTAGAAGAAATACCAAGAGATGTATCTATCTATCATCTATCTATCTATCTATCTATCTATCTCTCTATCTATCTATCTATCTATCTATCTCTCTATCTATCTATCTATCTATCTATCTATCTATCTATCTATCTGATATATACATGTATATATCCATATATATGTATATATACACATATATATCATATATATACATATACATATACATATATATGTAGAGAGAGAGAGAGAGAGAGAGAGAGAGAGCGAGAGAGCGCACAATGATACAGGTAATCTCACTAGCAGCTTGGATCCCGTCTCGCCCTTCTGAGCTGGCATTATGCCACACCCACCAAGCATTTATGTGGGTTCTGGGGATCTGAACTCTGGTCCTGACACTCTATATATATGAGTGTTAGCATGGTAAGTGCCTGAGCCGTGTAGCCAAATCTGACCATGGAGGAGTGGGAAAAATTAACCAAATCTGTAGTTACAGATCACATTCAACTAGAGAACTTAGAAGACTTAGTCACATTTAATACTTTTTTGAAACAGAAACAAAAATTAGCCATTCAGTTTGCAAAGAAAGTTTTAGAGTTTATGTGGTTCAGCTTGGAAAGACTGAAAAAATTCAGTCAAAATGACCTGGTACCTTGCTGGCAAAGGGTTTGGATTCACACCTCTAGGTTATGAATCCAGAATTCTTCATTCCTCTCAAACTGTCATTCAGTGCATCTGATGCTTTGAATTTCAGAGCAGCATTTTGTATGTGTTGTGTTTTGCTGAACAAAGACAGAAACTGGGTGTGAGGAAATTTGTATTTATGTCCTGAATGGTGAGAGAGAAAAAGGAGAACTGAGAGGCTCTAAACCGGGAGTTGGCTCAACCCTCCGAAACTGCCAACTTGTCCTGGTTACAGAGCGCTTCTAGAGGGTCTCCCAAACAATTGAGAATTCTACCCTGCGTTTGGAAGTAACTCGTACTATAGAGACATTCCTGCACATAGTAATCAGACTGCTGACCTGAGATTGTTCTAAGTCTTCCAGTGAAGTGGGTGAGGTTTAGAGAGAGAAGGGGTTGGAGAGGTGGCTCAGTGGTTAAAAGTTTTGGTAGCTCTCACAGAGGACCTAGGCTCAGTTCCCAGTAAGCACATGGCATTATACAACCATCTCTAAGCTCAGTTCCATGGGCTCTGATGCCCTCTTTTGACCTCTGTAGGCATTGCGTGCACACGGTGTACTTACATACCTGCAGGCAAAACATTTACACATAAAAATAAATAAATAAATAATTTTAAAGAGAGATACAGATTTATTTATTTCTCTTGGCCATATGAAATATTGGATGCTATTGTAACTTTTTATATCACTTTTATTAATTTCTTTTTGACAATTTCATACTTGGCTATAACGCATTCTGGTTACTCTCACCCCCATTCCTCTCCCATCTCCTTCCCACCCGTCAACCCACTTCCTCTTTACAAGTCCCTTTCTCGCATTCATGTCTTTGTATTTGCTTTATGACACCGAGTTTAACCAAGTCCATCAGTGTGACCTTGGTTTCGAAGTATCCTTCGGAGCCCGGTGGGCTCACCTGTGGGTGGAGAAACTGGAAAAATAATTGCCCCTCCCCCAGAATCCACTAGTAGCCAGTAGTGCCACGGGGAGGGTTATGGTCCCTTAAGTCCCTCTGCAGTCCATGCTTGACTGTCGAGGGTCTCGTGCAGGCCCAGGTCAGGCAACCTTAGCTGAGGTCTCATTCCACAGCAAAGCACTTCCCAGCCCTCACCCCTGTCTCCTGACTCTTTACTTTCTTTTATGCCCCACTTTCCCTGAGCTTAGAGGGGGCGGCACATGTGTCCGGTTCAGGGCGGAGCACTGTCTGTCTCCACACCCTGAGCAGCAGTGAGTCTCTGCATTCCCCCCAGTTGATTGCAAAAGGATACATCTCTGGGTAAACTGGGTGCCACCTTTTTGTATCGGCATAAACACAAATAACTCTTTAAAGTCAATTTTAAAAGCAACATTTCAAAGAGTTACTCTGTTAATATCATAAATAGGAAATTTTGATTTAAATTTCCTGTGAATGTGTCATCTATGGATTCAAAAATTTCCATGCCTCAGACAACTTAGAATTGAAGGATAATAGCTTGGACAACTGAGCTATGAAGCTAAGAAACCCAATAACCAAGATGGCACCATTAGGAGGAATTAAAAATGGTGAAATTTAAAAGGAAAAGTCACTGACTTATAATTTATGATTTTAGAGGGCATGTGTAAATAAAATAAATCAGACATACTAGGTGGATCATGATTTTGTTTTGTTTTACTTTTTGTTTTTTGAGATAAGTGTCTCTCTTTAGTCCTAGCTGGCCTGGAACTCACTACGTAGACCAGGCTGGCCTTGATTTCACAGAGATCCTCCTGCTCCTGCCTCCTGAATGCTGAGATAGATGTCGTGAGTCACTACACCCGGTGGATTGTGTCATTTTATCTACTTCATTATATTTTGATTGAGTCCTAGTATGTGCTGAAGACCTGTGTCCTTCAGAATTCACAGAGTTGAAGCCCTAATTTCAATGTGATGGTATGTACTCAGATGTGAGTCTGTTTGGGAGGTGAATAGCTCTTGAGGGTGGAGAGTCAAGCATGTGATCATTGTCGTAAGGAGAAATGTAAGAGACATTTGTGTCTTTTGTGGGAGGATTCAACAAGGCAGCAACTAAAGTGTTGGAGAGATGGCTCAGGGGCTAAGGAGCAACTTCTGCTCTTGAAGAGACCAGGTCCAGTTCCCAGCACCCAACACAAGGAGACTCACAACTGCCTATAGCTGTAGTTCCAGGAGATCTGATGTCCTCTTCTGGCCTCTGTGGGCACTGCATGCACACGGCACACATAAATACATGTGCACACACACATACAAATATATAAATACAGACAGACAGACAGACATAAATCTTTCCCTAAACAAGAGGAGGAGCTGGCTGGCCTTCATCTTAGACTTTCAGTTTCCACAACTGTGAGGAGGAAACATGTTCCCACCACTCGGACTGTGGTATTTTTGGCATCAGCTTCAGCTCAGGAAGAGGAACTGGTCCTGGGGTATGAACTGTTGCCGTAACGAACACCTGAACAAGCAGAAAGTTTGGGAACTGACAAAATGCCAACAGATACAGGCAACTGCCTCCTGTTAAAACACCTGTGATTGTGCAGAGAGAGATGTCTGAGAAACAAATGCTTTTCCTGATGTTATAAAGATATAAGTATCAAGATTATAACAGTAAATTCTAACTTGCATTTTTCCTATATATTCAGAGTGAACATATATTCCTAGTTCTCAGATTTTGTCTCTATAATAACAACTCAGAAATGATAAATATTGTGCAGGCTAGAGGGATGACTCTGAGGTGAGGAGCACATGCTGTTCTTGCAGAGGATCTCCGTTCAGTCCCCAGAACCCACATGGCTCACAACCATCTGCAATTACAGCTCTTGGGGATCTGCACCCTCTCCTGGCCTCATGTGTATTCCTAGTTCTCAGATTTTGTCTCTATAATAACAACTCAGAAATGATAAATATTGTGCAGGCTAGAGGGATGACTCTGAGGTGAGGAGCACATGCTGTTCTTGCAGAGGATCTCCGTTCAGTCCCCAGAACCCACATGGCTCACAACCATCTGCAATTACAGCTCTTGGGGATCTGCACCCTCTCCTGGCCTCATGTGTATATACACCCCCCCCCCCAAACACATACACATAATTTTTAAAAACAAGTTTTAAAAACTATACTTCTTAGAGCCCTGGCATGATTTTCTGAAGTATGATAATGTACCACTAGCTTGTTTATATGTTCCAAACTTTTACCTGAAGGTTCTTAAGGGGTTTGTAAACTAAGTCTTATAGTACATCTGGAAAGTATGTTTATGCTTAGTAAGTGGACAGAGACTATTAAATGCAAGGTCATCTAACCAAAGGTACCATTTAGGTCACAATTAATAACTACATGATTAGAAGAAGCATTTCATTACAGCTTTAACATAT
>NW_008336035.1:34091-35445 GCF_000622305.1 Nannospalax galili | reverse complement strand
TTACAGAAGGAAGAGTTTATCTGACGTATGGTTCCAGAGGGATGAGTTCACATGGCGAGGGAGGCATGGCAGGAGGTGGCTAGAGCATAAATCAGAGAGCTCACATCTTCAAGAAGGCACAGGAAGTAGTGAAAATGGGAAGTGAAATGGGCAAGACTAAAGCCCATCTGGTGACACGTTTCCTTCACCAAGGCCACACCTCCAGAACCTCCAAAACAGAGTCATCAACTAGGGACAAAGTGTTCAAATAGTTGGAATATATGGGGAACATTCTCATTCAAACCACCACACTCTGGTTGTTATGGCTGCCTTCCCATCAGAGACTAGGGGCTGCTGGCCAGTCTTGATCTTGACATGAGCTCAGTAAATAGGCAGCCTGAAGAGAGTCCAAAGTAAAATAATAATACTACTTTAAAAAAAATAGCACTATCTATTTGAAAAGGGCAAGAACTATGGAAGCAGAGCCATGTGGGTGCACATCCTTCCTCTACTAGCTCTCAGCTGGGTGCCTCTTGGCAGTCTCCCAACCCTAAGGCAGTATCTTCATCTCACAGAGCTTCTGGGGATTCAATGATAAAGAGTTGCAAAGTGTGTAGCCCAGGGTTCACTATGGATGAAGTATGGGGATCAGATAGGATGTGTCCTCTCTTTGTTCAGCTGATGAACAAAGGGATTCTGCCCTTTAGACCATAGCTTCTTAAACTGTGGGCCACAACCCCAGACAGGCTGGCATAACTGATTGTGGGGTTGCAAAGAAATTAGCAACATTTTCTGAACATTCAACAACCAAAAATTAAAAATCCAATGACTAATACAAGGCATTCTTGATAGTGCTCACCCATGCTGTATCATGCCACTTAACTGAAATTTTGGCTCTGAACACTTAATGACGTGTGCATCTTGCACTGTGCAGGCCAGCACACCACACACAGGAAAGTAACACTGTCTGAGACACTTTGGCTTAGGTTCAAGACTATGGTATGTTACCAAAAATTAAAAATCCAATGACTAATACAAGGCATTCTTGATAGTGCTCACCCATGCTGTATCATGCCACTTAACTGAAATTTTGGCTCTGAACACTTAATGACGTGTGCATCTTGCACTGTGCAGGCCAGCACACCACACACAGGAAAGTAACACTGTCTGAGACACTTTGGCTTAGGTTCAAGACTATGGTATGTTACAAACTGCAGTGTTTCTAATATCCACAGTTTTCTACTATTATAGAAACATAACGGTTTAGTTATAGAAAACAAAGACTATTATTTTCATACTCTTACTTTTCAGCATATTAACTAGTAAAGTTGACTACCTTGGGATTGTACCGTTAGAATGTTTGGGATTTTAAAAA
>NW_008336035.1:28207-33298 GCF_000622305.1 Nannospalax galili | reverse complement strand
CAACTGTCCATAACTCCAGTTCCAGAGGATCCAATGCCCTCTTCTGACCTCCACAGGCATGGCACAACATGGGTGCACTTACATACACACTCATGCACATAAACTAAAAATAAAAAACAAGATACACAGAAAAAAAAAAAAAAAATCTTAAAAAAGTTAAGTATTCTCTATCAAACACTGTAGCATACCACACACTGCACAGGAGCCCAGCAGTCAGGTTCCCTGTGACAGAATGGCTGGCATGAGGCTGCAGCAACTTCTTTGCTGAACTCATACCAAGCCCTTCCCAAACAGGAACTCTGGGGGAAAGTTTTTAGAATTCACCTTAAACAAAACAGAACAAAAACACCAAGAACATTTATTCTAGCTAATGTAAAAGTTAGCTTGTTTTCTTACAGAAATCAGGTGAGACTCAAGTGGGAGGAAAGAAGGTAATGACTAAGTTGCACGTTCATGGATCCAAAGGTGAGAAAACTCAAGGTTTTCAGAGTAATGATCCCTAAAACCCATAACTTTCCTTTAAATGAACCTCACACTTTCAGATACAATTAGGCTACAGTGTGTACTTAGCATAGAGGCCTTATGGAAAGTATCAAGCTAATTCACACAGCCTCTGACAGCTCCATTCCAAAAACACCCCACCATTACTCCCACGGAAAGCAAAGACTTAATAAGCAAGCTTGCATGTGGCCATAAAATGTAAAATATAGGTAAAACACACACAGATTCTCATATATCAAATATGAGAATAACTCATATATCAAAATATATATCATATATCAAAATAACTCATATATCATAATAACTCATATATCAAAAATTCAGTTTAAGGGCTGGAGAGATGGCTCAATGGTTAAGAGCATTTGCTGCTCTTCCATAGGATTCAAGTTTGGTTCCCAGCGTCCCCATTAGGTAGCTCACAACTGCCTCTAACTCCAGCTCCAGGGAATTCGTCTTCCTCTGGCTTCTGTGGGCAACCATACAAATGTGGCATACACACACATAAGTAAAAATAAATTGGGGAAAAAAAAGTTTAGAATCCTTGGATCATTCATTAGGACAGCCCTTCCTTGAATTAATTTTTTTCTATGTCCGGGTTGAAAAATAACTGCAATGTGCTATAAATACAGCCCCCAGTCAATCCAAAGTTATAGCAGGCCAAAGACAACTCATGAGGCATCCATTGGCATCATCTGTCTTTTGTTAGGATTATGACCCCCTAAGGAATACTCAAGAGAAGGACCCAGAAAGGGGGATAAATCAAAGCTTTTATTCCCAGCACCTGCTTCTTACACAGCACCTCTGCACCACACCAGTGTTCTCCCTTCAAGTTCCTCATTCACAACCAAACCATGTTTCAGACCTTTCTTTAGACCTACACCTTATTTGGTCTATTACTTACTATGTTATGTAAATGCAGTAGCTGACTACAGACTGTCTATGATTTAGCACTGTCCTAAACAGTGCTACGAAACAAGGGCTCTGGTGTAATGTAGGAGTCCATATTTATTTCCTAATCACTATTTCCTTATTAAAAAAAAATCACTTGGTATCCCATTTAAAAATCTTGCCATGGACTACATAGGGACATTATATTTAACAGTCTCACCACGTTTGCTGTTATCAACTGTTGCCTGTAAACTGTCTTATTCTTTTTAAAAGCACTCATATGTCCCTGACCAGCAAGCACAGTCCTATTCCAGTTGTCATAGAAGCTCTGTAATTCTAAATCTGCTTTCTCTTTGATCCAATTTCTTTAGGTTTCTGAGGCACTTGATGAGACAGATACTCTAGAGAAAAGTCTGGTGCCCATCCAATTGATGAAAAGAAAGCCAATGGGTTGGACTGCTCCTGGAACATTCAAATTTCGAGTTGAGGCATCCAGAGCTGACCTCTGACATGCAGTGCCTCCAAGGACAATCAGCCATAGCTGGGGCTGGGAGGCAGCCTCGGAGCATGCTTACCGCAGGCGGGTTACAAATGGCACTGGAAAACACTGGGAAAGAAAACTCTTTACCACAAAGCCCTCAGCATCATTTCCACTAGAGAGAATTAATTGAAAAGGATGATTTCAATACTGGCTGCCCTAACAAATTAGTCTCCAACTGCTACCTCTGCCAAATGCATTTTCCTCCCTGTATGTGGAGGTGCTTTTTCAGTTAAAACTTAGGGGAAATACAGAGAAGAGTCATTTACAGCACTTGGGCCACTTGAGACAACTTTTCACCAAAGGTCTATAATCAAATTATCAAGCTCTTCAAGTCAGTGCTTTATGACAGAAATAAAGGGCGCACTAAAGAATCTGGGCCTCTTGGCATTTCCCCATCTCTGGGCAGGGCTCATAAGGCAGCACACCATTCACACTGCTGCATGAAAGAGAACAGACCACAAAGGGCAGATTACAAGGGAGAATGACTCCACTGGTGGGGGAAGGGACAAGCGTGAATGGATTGTAAATAATGTTGCTAAGAAAGGAACAGAAATATGGCAACCTCAAATAATCCTCTGCAAGGAATGCTTCCCAAGGGGACTGTTTATTCTGAACTTTGCTTTCAAGTATGTGAGAAATACGAAAACCTTACCGAGCATCTGGGGGGTAGTCCTCCTCGGCATAAACGGTCACTCTTTGCAAGCATTTGTAAAGGAGCTTTAAAAAGCATCCACTAGAAATGACAGAGGTAGTACTGAATGTTAACAACCTGGGAGGCTAACACCTCTTCTTCCTAATCACCACGAGGCACCTTGTCTGAAGGAAAGCTGAACATTCTGGATGGGCTTCTGCTCTCAGACACATGCAGTTCCTCTGGGAAAAAGATGCTGTTGCTTTGAAGAAAACCCAGCCAGCAAACCATGTATGCCAGCACTGGGATCTAGGGGTCACCATTTCAGATTCTGTAGTCTGCCAACAAATGACGCACTGTCTGACACTTCTCTTTCGCCCACAGTCAGAAGGACTTTTCCCTCAGGAAGCTTGGTGTCACCCAAGCTGACAGAGTAAAGCAGTCAATCACTGCACCTGCAACAAGTGTGACCTCACTAAGTGCTGCACACGGCTCCTATCATGCTCCCACCACACCACTCACTCCAAGTGTTTTCCTTCCTCAGGCATCAGTACATGAGAAGAAAAGGGAAAAACAAAACCAAAGAGGTAAAAACCCCCAGTCTCTTGGTATTTTTAACTTTGTTAAGGGAAGAGAAGAAAAAATAAGTCACCCATCATTTCTTCAATTTGTCATTAAAAATCTATCTGTCCAATTTGCTATTCAGTTATGATTAAAATGTAAAAATAGAATTAAAAAAAATAAGCTAGGTGTGGTGACTCACACCTGTAATCCCTACCGTTGGGAGGATACGGCAGGAGACCCACCATGAGTTCTAGGCCAGTTTGGGCTACACAGTCCTTTTTACCAGCTGGGAATGAATGTAATTTTTATGTTCATAAGTAAGGAGAAATAATGTTAAAAAACCTAGTACACCTGGTAATTGGGAGAGTTGGTTTGTTTTTATTGCTTTTTAAATGTGCAACTTCTGTGTAGAAATCCCAACAAGAGAGTCTCGTCTTCTAGGTCAGGAAGGTGGTGCAACTGCAAGGTGCAATGGGATAGAGCAGCAGGTGCTGGCGACGCTGGCACCTGTCAGCACACCTGCTATTCCCTCTAGTTTTGCGCCCTTACCATTTCAGCTTAGCCCGGACAGAAGAGAAGACCTAAAGATCCAACCATGGAGATACAGACCCTCATTCCCAACACTGCCTGGAGCCCACCTTCCTCAAACCCGGTATCAATAAGGAGGGAGTGACCGCAGGGCTCTCTCTGCTTATACAGTTTGTGTAAGTTTTTTTTTTTTTTTTTTTAAACAGAGAAACAGGATCCTGCTCCACCTGCACTTTGGGACTGTCAACAAATGAAACAAATGTCAACAAATGAAACACCAGAAGTGAGATGCAAAAACGAAACCAGAAACAGCAGCACACAAATTGCTTGCCACAGGCTTTTAGGAAAATCATAACCAATAGTAATTTGACTGAAGGTTCAATATTTGTATTTAAAATCCCACAACTTAGGAGCTAAGTTTTAACCTCAATTAAAATCATCCTGTCAAGTCCATCACTTGAAAGGCATGAAATTTGAACCCATTGAAAATAAAAGAATTTGGTTGTCACCTCACTTCCTGCCCAAAGACAGAAGGAATGAGACAGAGAATCAGCCTATTCTGCTGATACCTTAACAACACAGCTAAAGAGAATCATCTTTTGTAGTAGTCGGAGCGTAATTAAGTTTTCATACACACAACTGAAGCTGCTGAGTGACTTCCCGGGTTGCTGTGCATTCGGAAGCTGTTCTTCACAGCACTGCCTGAAACTGTACTGTGGGTCTCAAGTGCCTGACAAAACAGCTTTCAAACACATTCTACAGGAAACACTTCGAGCTGTCTACCACGAAGCCTCTTTAACCACAAGATAAAAACAAACAGTTAAAGCGTGTTACTATGTTCCTCCATTTTTAGAGCGTTACCAATGCTCTCCCTGTTTTGAGATACATGAGCTGTTTAGTGCAAACCTCAGCATTTTGCAGGAGTTAATAGCAAACCCAACTCCTGTGTGCATTTGAACTTTGGCCAGATCACTCAAATGACATTTCAGAATGGCTCCTGTGGACAGCTTGCATAGCTAATCCCTCTTGCTGCAATTACCTACTGATCCCCCAGCACCTCAGCCTCCCTCCCTTCACCACTTGAGCAGCAGAGTCCTCCCCTCTAGGTCTGCTGGCAGGACAGGACAGATGCCAGAAGATAAGAGGCCTGCATAAACTCTTGCAGACTCAGTTTGGCTTCGTGCTAGTTAGCAAAGTCCTAACCCACCTTCAACAAGCTCATTCAGAATCCGGCCCCAGGCCAAACCCAGCTTCTGAGAACTACCAGGGAGAACTTACCCAGAGGAACTTTCAGCTCCTGTGCAGAGGAGGACCTGCTCTGGAAAGGAGTCTTGTTACCTTCCATTCACAGAACTGGCTTGTGCTTCATGGCACACTTGCTACGGCAGGCTTGCCTCATTATTTTGGTCTGCCCCCCAACTACAAATATGCTCCATGT
>NW_008336035.1:26460-27223 GCF_000622305.1 Nannospalax galili | reverse complement strand
TAATAATAATAATAATAATAATAATAATGCTGGAGAGATGGCTTAGTGGTTAAAAGAACTGGTTGATCCTTGCACAGGATCTGGGTTTGGTTCCCAGCATCCATATGATAGCTAACAACCAGTAACCCCAGTTCCAGGGGCATCTGATGCCCTCTTCTGGCCTCTACAAGCACTGCATACACATGGTATACTTACAAACATTCAGGCAAAACACTCATGCACATAAAAAATAAAAATTAAAAAAAGATTTCAGGTTAATTCACTGGTTTTCTTAAACTAGAAGGAAACTTCCAAGTACAATCTAAATGTAAGGGGTCTTAGTTTTACCCAGTATCCCTCCTGTACCTTTGATAGGGCAGCTGAAAGGTCTTATTGATATCATCAATCTTAGCAGCAATACTGGGCTAAGGGAAAGCTAAGCCTCAGTCCTACACCACTGCACCCATGGGACCAGCCTGCAGGGTCCTTCCCAGCAAATACTTGTCTTTCTAATGTTCCCTTTTATACACCAGGGCAGTACTAAAAATTCATGAGAAACAAACCATTTGGGATTCTGGGAATTGAACTCAGAGTACTACTCATGGCTAGGCAAGTTCTCTACCACTGAACTTCAGCTCTATTTCTTTTTAAATTATTATTTTGAGACAAGCTGGGTCTTACTAAGTTGACCAGGCTGGCCCTGAAACTTGTGAACTTTCCATTTCAGCCTCCAGAGTAGCTGGGATTACAGACATGTTCATGGCTAAGAGAAATAATGTGACCT
>NW_008336035.1:24626-25553 GCF_000622305.1 Nannospalax galili | reverse complement strand
TCATACTACTGAATGTCAATCCTACTCCTGCTTTGACTTGTTCCTGTAGATGAAAAGCACAGGTACCTTTGGCTTCGAGGCATGGGAAGTCTCTAAATGACAGAAAGTTTCATGGTAGCAGTCAGAAGAGTCTTCAGTTCAGGACAAACAAAACGTTAAGCTATACCAATAAACATTAGCTTACAACTCTTGAGAATTTGTTTGGTATGAGTTCTAATTTTACAAAGCACAGAGATGACCAACTGACCAAGCTGAGCAGTAGAACAACACTGCCATCTCCAGGTCTAAATTAGAAGAAGGAGGATACAATTGCTTCATTTCCACTTTAGGATATGTATGTTCTCCCTGTAGCCCCAAGCTAGCCTGGAACTCCCTATGTATGTAGTTCAGCTTGGCCTCTCATCTCTGCCTCTGGAGTTCTGGGATTAAAAGTTTTGTTTTGTTAGGGCTGCTGAGATGGCTCATTGATTAAGAACACTGTCTATTCTTGCAGAAGACCCGGGTTGGAATCCCAGCACCCACATGGTGACTAATGACTGTTTGTAGCTCCAGTTCCAGGAGCTCCAACATTCTGACCTCTGTGGGCACTGCATAACACAGGTACACTTACATGCATGCAGGCAATGCACTCATACACATAAAATAAATAAGTAAAATGTTTAAGAGGCGATTCAGTTATACTAAATGCAAATAGAGGATAGTGATACCAGAAAAATGGTGATAGTTTTTCCTCAGCCTTGCAATTTTTTGTTTGCTTTGTTTTGTTTTTGAAGCAGGGTCTCCCTGTAGCCCCAGCTGTACTGGAACTCACTATGTAGACCAGGCTGGCTTCGAAGTCGCAGAGACTGGCCTGCCTCTACCTCCTAGGTGCTGACCCGTTTGGTCTTGCCATTCATCTTGCCCAGCATTATAACCATTCAAAGAGGC
>NW_008336035.1:23188-24605 GCF_000622305.1 Nannospalax galili | reverse complement strand
TCCATAATATATTATATAATATATATTAAAATAAACATATAGAGTAAATTTCCTACAAATGCCAGAAAAATCACTTTGAATTGCTTAAATAATATTTTAAAATGTTAGGTACTGCTGATTAGAAGTCTGTTACTCATTTAGAAATTGTGTGTGTGTGTGTGTCTTCTATTGCTAAATATTACCCAGACCTAGAAGACATATCTGCTGTACTGGTAGTAAGAAAGTGTGTGCTTGAAAAGTTTTCTTCAAACTTGTGTGCATGTAAGAAACACTTTATGAGGCTTTAGGAAGCCAGGTGTAGTAGCACATACCTTTAGTCCCAGCACTTGGGAGGCAGAGGCAGATGGACCTCTGTGAGTTCAAGACTAGCCTTGTTTCCATAGGGAATCCAGGTCAGCTGTGGCTACAGAGAGACCCTGTCTCAAAGACCAAAAAAAAAAGGGGGGGGGGGTTATGAGAGTGGAATCTCAGAAAAATAAACTTTATACCTCCTTCTGGTAGAGGTAATGCTATGCACAGTTAGTAGAAGACAAAGTCCTATATCATTTTTAAAAAAACATTTCACTTATTATTTTTATTTTATGTGTGTCAATGTATTGCCTGCATGTATGTAAGTGCATCCATGGCCTGCAATGCCCTCGGAGGTCAGAAGAGATTGTTGGATCCCCTGGAACTGGAGTTACAAATGGCTGTTAGCAGTGATGTGGGTGCTGGGAACCGAACCTGGGTCCTCTGCAAGAGCAGGCAGTGCTTTTAACCGCTGAGCCATCTCTCTAGCCCCCTCATTTTGTGCATTTATGTAAAAATATCACACACACACATTTATTTATGATTCAAGATTTCACTATAGATTCTAGGCAGGCCTTGAACATACTAACCACCCTAGGCCTCCAACTTGCAACACTCTTCTGGCCTCAGGCTTCTGAGTGCTGTGATTACAGGTGTGTACTACTATACCTGGCTGATGTACATATTTAATATACTCATCAAAATACCTATAAGAAACTGGTTTAACAATTTCTAATATGAAAAATTCACAGGCCAGCAAGATGGTTCAGGGGGTAAAGGTGCCTGCCACCAAGCCTAACTACCTGAGTTCTACAACTGGAACCCACATGGTAGAAGGAAAGAACCCACTCTTTTAGGCTGTTCTCTGACTTCCACAGGCATACAACCATTACCACACAAACATACACATAGAAAACAAATGAAAATGTAATAAACAAGCTTTTTAAAAATTCACCAAGCTGGGTGTGGAGGCACCCACCCTCTTCTGACCTTTGATCCCACATTCTTGTGAGGCAGAGGCAGGAGAATCTCTGTGAGATTGAGACCAGCCTTGTCTACACAGCAAATTCCAGGTCAGGTGGGAATACAGGGAGACCCTGTCTCAAAAAAGCACCACCTAAACAAAAAA
>NW_008336035.1:15113-21151 GCF_000622305.1 Nannospalax galili | reverse complement strand
TGAATAGAGGCATTCAAGAGAATATACACAGCAAATTGGATGCCTGAGAAGATGGGAGCTCCGTCCATTCTGACTGCATATGTATCTTATACTACTTGCTAATTTTTTCTTTAGCAATGTGTACTACTACCACAATTTAAAAAAATCAAATTATATTCTTAATAAATTCTTTTTGGTCCCCTCTGGTGGAGCTAGGGATTAAACCCAAGTGTTTTGTGTTGTTTTTGTTTTAAAAAAAAAAGACAGGGTCTCACCGTGTAGTTCTGGCTGGCCTGGAACTCACAGAGATCCCACCTCCCTTTGCTTCTTGAATGCTGGGATTAAAGGTGTGCGCCATCTTGCCTGGCTAAACCCAAGTCTTTTAAAGCATACTAGACAAACACTCTACCACGGACGTACAATACCAACCCCTAAACAAAATCTTGATGCATAACGAGAACATGAGAAGTGCCAGGACAGTACACCCATTTCCCTTTGTGCACAGGCTTTTGTGGCTACCTTTTTAGTTTACTGAATAAAAAGCAACAACAACAAAAGCAGAAAACAACTGAAAGAATAAATGACCATCCCAAATTTAACATCACTACAGCTGCCTCTACAATCCTTGGAAAATTCATGAAAACTGACTGTAGCACCTCGAGGCTTCTCACTTAGGTCAGTGCCCCTCATCACAAACTAATGTACTACCAACTGAAAAAGCAGCCATAAGCTCAAGCAAATTCACCCAGCTGCCTGAGCCTACATCCAAGGCCCCGCACCGCCCTCCCTTTCTCACACGACTCCTCCCTAGTCCTCCAGCTAGCCTGTGAACTTCCTATTTCTGAAGGAAACTTCAATTCCACTCACACTTCTGCCCCAGCTACCACAACCCCAATCTAAGCACTTTCCCTCATCCATCTCTTAACCTTAGCCAGTGAAACAGCATACTAACTGGTTTCTCTGGTTCCCACTTTGTCCCTATGTACCACCAGCTCTTTTGACACTTCTTGACACAATCGTCCAGTGTGATGTGCGCACTGTCCAATCCTGACTCCTCTTATGGCTTGCAGGACCTGCTGCATCATCTGGCCCTGATCTCCTTTCTCCAACTTTAATCCAGACACCCTTTCCTTCTGGTACACTGTTCAGCTTTGATACCTGCTGGCTTTTTGTTGGTCAGCTGCCAAGCCCACTTCCACCCTGGATTTGTACACTTGCTATTTCCTCTGTGTGAAGCACTCTTCCGCTAGATCTCAAATGGCTGGCTCCTTTTCACTGCTGAGCTGCAACAGCAACTCCTCACACAGGCTTATTTTACTAGTAAAGTAGACCCGGTCACTTTCACACATTATTCCCAGCATGTACCACCACTTCAAATACTCTTCCTTAGCCCGTGTCATCTTTCTCTCCACCCTCTCTAACCAGAATATAAATGTGTGATGCCAGTCACTGCTTTGCTAACAGTAGAGAGAAATGTCTACCATATAATAGGAACAATGTGTTTGCTAAAGCCTCAATAATGCCTTTGGCTGATTTGCTTAACTTCTTCTAAAATACCAAAGACACAGACATTAATAAAAGCATAGATGGCAATAAAATGAAAAAAAATCAATACATTTTATAAGAAATTAAAATGTTCCTACAAATAGCATAAAGCACATCAGTGTAAAGTTCTCTACTTCTTACCAAACTAAGGAAAAAAGAAAATTATGTTAGTCTTTTATTTTATGCTACTGAACTGAAAATTTTAATTAGTACCATTTGACTATGGCAAAGAAAAGAAAGAAAAATATGGATTTATTTTATATCATGTTACTAAACTGAAAAAGTTTAGGTCAAGCCATTAACTTGGAATTTCTCTCCAGAGTTAAGTAATGTTGGCATGACATCATTCCTGTGCTGCTTAGCCTGGCTAGTCCTGTGACTGCTGGAAAAGGGCCTGGCATATGTCTCTGAAGCCTTTAGCCAAGGACTTTCTGCTCTAAGTTTCAGGCTGTCTACTACTAACTACAAAGAGAAATGAGAACCAATTCTCAGGAGAAGCTACAAAATGTCTTATGGAAGCCAGGGTTTGGACCAGGACGATGATTTAGGGTTGTGGTTGTGGGAAGACAGGAAACACAAAGACTATGCTAAGCCAACCATCTATATATTGCTGTTACATCTTCCAATTACTACATGTTCTCTCTGGTCTACCAGGTTTACAATATTGATCCAATACTCTAAGCATACTTAAATTCTACCTGAACTAAAGCATCTGTCACTAATGATGATGGTTCTGTGGCGTGTGTGACTCTGTATCTGCTCTGGCTTTTAACTCTATCCATCCTTATTATATGTGAGAAAGACTGGTATTAGCAGCCAAGATACATAGCCTGGTACGTTTTATCTGTGCAAATGAAATTTAATTTTGGACTTTCATATGAAAACTACAAATTCCTTCAGCAGGCTAGTAAAAACAGGAAATGAGATAATTCATGCAAAATGTTTTGGAATCACCAAGTACTATTAAAAATTATCAGTAGTCTATGGAGATTTTTATTAATGCCAGTCTTAAAAATATTAATTATTGGGCTGGAGAGATAGCTCAGCAGTTAAGAGCACCGACTGCCCTTTCATAGGATTCAAGTTCGATTCCCAGCACCCATGTAATGGCTAAGAACCCTCCTAACTCCAGTTCCAGGGGATCCAGTGTCCTCTTTTGACTTCCATGGGCATTGCACGACATGGGTGCACTTACACACATGCAGGCAATACACTCATACACATACAAAATATTATCAATGAACATCTCAAAGTAGAAAAAGACTCAGACAATAAAAAGTCATTGGCTAAACTTTCCACCATTGAGTTAAAAAAAAATACAAACATTTTTCCCTTTATCCAAAAAGTTAGCAAATAGTCAAATAAAGTAATTCATAAAAATACCCTAAGCTGGGGCTGGAGAGATGGCTCCATTGTTAAAAGTGCTGGCTGCTCTTCCAGAGGACACAGGTTCAGTTCCCTACATGGCGGCTAACAATTGTCTGGAACTCCAGTTCCAGGGGACCCGACACCCTTTTCTGACCTTCAAAGGCATTGCTGAACACGGGTGCACTTGCAAACATGCATGCAAAACACTCAATACACATAAAAATAAATAAATAATAAATAAACAAAAACAAATAATTTTTAAAAATACCCTAAGCTGGCTAGGTATAGTGGTGCATACCTTTAAGTCCAGTACTTGGTAGGAAGAGGCAAGAGGATCTCTGTGAGTTTGAGGCCAGCCTGGTCTACATAGTAAGTTCCAGGACAGCCAGAGTTATATATTGAGATCCTGTCTCAAAAAAACAAAAACAAACAAACCAACAAACCAACACCCCTCAAATACCCTGAGTTGTTACTTCCCATGTCTAAGTCAATCAGATAGGTGAAGGGGTGTTGTTCTCTATTAAACAGCAGAATCTGTTTTATAATGCAAAGTAATTTAATTACATGAGGGCAACTGCTAGTCTTTACCAGGTGTCTGAAACTTTATCGATAAATCATTTTTGCCAGGCCCAACTCAACCGACCTCAGAAAAGGAGAATCATCCTGCTTTGATACTAAAGTCATTGAATTCAATTCATTAGCTCAAAAAAACTAAAAATGATTTCTCATGTCATTTTCCTCTGATGAAGATGACATTTTAGCAAATGCAATTTATGATGGCACCGAAAAGAATCCAAAGCAGCCTGATATAGTCAAGGGGCACAATGTCCAAGATTAATTCCTCCAACTGAAGAGAGCTACTAAGACACAGTAATATTTATGCTAAAGTTGCTTTCATTCGGACAGGAAAAGGCCAGACTTTCATTTGTCAACAGAGGACTGAGCAGAAGGTGCACAGTTAAGTCCTTATCAATAGATTCACAAGCTACTTACAGTGACTATGAGGGTTCAATAGAGAATAGCAATTGATAAATAACAAAGGGTAGTGGTCTGTGGTCCTTTTGCAGAGCAACAAGAGTCTAGAATTCTGCTTCTAAGTCTGCTATTTCTGAGGGAGTGGTCTCAGTAGATATCTAGCTCCTAAAACATCAAAAGAGACTAAACCCAGAAGCTCAAGCTGGTATCATCCCCAAACTGGAGAATATATCATCCCCATATTAGGAACATTAAATCCTAAGTGCAACAAGCACCCCTTCCAAAGCTGTCAATTCCTGTGGCAACATCATGCCACATGTAGGAATGCTTGCTGCTGCCACTTTACTCCAGCCATCCTGGCTCCTTTAACAGAGGGAGGGGCCTCAGTCTCCTGGCGAGCACTGACAAGAACATCAACAGAGAATTAAACGTTCTTTTCATTACATTTACTTTTATGTCATCCTTTATGGTAAACAGCACTAGTTTCCCCCTCTTTATGCTTCTAGTACAGTTTTTTTTTTTGTAAGTGGATTTATTTAAGTAAAATGGTTTGATTTAGAGAAAAAGTATTGAGTGGAATTATGTTAATAAATATGTCAAATTAATTGTGAGCTAGAGCCCAATTAATATTGGGAATGGATAGCTGAGTACAAGTCACTACTGTGGCCTTGCTTAGGGACTTAAGCTGACCCAAAGGATACTGAGGAGCAGCCTAACCAATCTGAGGTAAGATGTTCACAGGCGACATCTGAGCAGGCAGGCCTTCAATTAATTATAGAGACTCTAAATGTGGTACCTGTCCAGGATGAATTCACATCACTCATCATTTCCCCTAAGTAAGATCACTCCTATGTCTGTGAGAGAGAGGAAGAGAAGCCAAGGCCCTGTCCTAAGCAGAAGCAGGGGAACCACAGAGCACAGAGCAGAGCACTGAGCAGTGCTGTCTATGCCAGATACTCTGGCAGTCAATCGGAGAGAGGTGCACAAGCCCACAGGCAGACCACGAGCTATCTACCCCTCACTGCTCTATGCCCACCAGTGTGGATCCAAACCACAGGGCTTACTCTATCGAGCAGCATAGGACCAACACACTCGCCACTGATAGCTAAGATTCCTACTTCAAACAAATGGCACTTCTGGCCCAAGACACCATCTCAGCCTGTCGTTGTTTTACAGGCAGTTAATGTGACATCATCAGCACATAATACGAAGACTTCAAAATTGTTTAAAAAAAAAAAGATAGGGCCTCCCTTCTCACTCACACTGCTAGATTCAACAGCTCTGAGTGAACATGTTCACCAGTGAGTGTGCCAGTCCCTGAGATTATCAGGTTGTTGCTCCTCTAGAGTGGACAGTGCCTGTAGCAGCGAGCTCAGGCCTACTTGTGAGTCACAATTGGCCCAGGGAGCTCTACACTGGGCTCAGTCCATGGAGATGCCAATGCAATGGGGTCTGGAGTGGGTCTGGAGTGGGCCTGGAGCAGGCCTTGGGAAGCTGCCCACTCAGAAAGTTCCCTTGATTCAGATGCACATCAGGTTTTTGGATCCATTGACTCAAATTATATTTTTAAAATTTGAAATTAGCCGTAAGAAACATCTTCCGCTAAAAACACTGAACAACTGAAGATAAACACGAGGCGTGCTGGAGTATTTCAAAACCTTCAAGCAGCATCAAGAAAGCACAGCACTACTACATAGGTTTCAAGAAAGAACAATCTATACTAGGAAAGCCATGAGACTTAGACACAATCAATCACCATCACTCATCAGATGCAAATCTTGCTTAAATCATTATTTCCTCCAAAGAGGGCTTGTTGGCTAGAAGCACAGCCCTCTTCTCTGCGTAATAATACCCTACTCACCAATTTCTACAACTCCTTTACCACAAGCAGAAAGTAATTTATAAGCTGCCAGTTCAGTGCCCTGTCCTGACATCGCTACTTTTAAAGGAACTACCTGTTGCATTGCATAAAAACGCCGTCTGTTCCTAAAAGTCGCAGGCTAGATATCAGCAATACATTGAATTTATAGAAATTACTAATACATTTTTATCAAAAGAAGATATACTGCCTCCATTGGCAGGTATGAGTTTTTCATACACACAAGCCCTGACTTACACTGCTGAAATCAAAGCACCCAAAGCCGGCAAGGAACATCAAGCCCCAAATTCAT
>NW_008336035.1:13158-14948 GCF_000622305.1 Nannospalax galili | reverse complement strand
TAAGGCTCTTTATCAGTAAAACTTCTACAGGTATCAAGTCTCAAAAATAAAAAAAATAAGCAAGGAAAAGTTGTAAACATGTGTACAGGACATTCAAGAACAATCCAGACCCAGGAGTCAGTAGGGGGTGGGCCACACTGTGGGGGCCATTGCAATCTTATCCTACAACCTCCAGAGCAGAAATTATAGCACAGAGTGGCTTCTGGTGAAGCAGGAGAGCTGAGCCCAGGAATCCCAGGTCAGTCAATCACTAGCACAGTGGGGTGGAGGCACAGAAGAGGCAGGTCCTCCTTGGAGAAGGGTGACTACTTGAAAAAACTGCCCACAGCAGCTGAGTATGGGTACTCCTGACAATAGAGGTGCTGGGTGGGTGCCAACAGCAGCTACACAAATATTAAAGCAGAGATGTATACCACAAGAGGACACCCAGGTAGAGACAGGGGAGACATCTGAGGAGAAGTTGCATGGCATCACCAGCACAGAGATAGGAGCAGTCGTGTCCAATCAGAAGTAAGATAAGAAGGAACTCCACAGCCTGCCTCCTGCCTGCCTGAAGGCCAGCAGACTAGGGAGGGAGAAACCAGAGGGAGTGAGGGTGGGACAAGAAATCTTCAAGGAGAGCTAAGCATAGTGAAGCATGCCAGACATCTTAGCATTTGGGAGGCTGAGGCAGGAGGATTGGCAGTTTGAAGTCAACCTGGGTAGACAGCAAGACCTTGGCTCACAAAATGAAACAAACAAACCAAAAAAGAATTCCTGAAGGAAGGGATGGTTGACTGCTTCACACTACCAAGAAGTCAGGCAATATAAGAAGTCTACGAGAGCTACTGAAATCAGTGATCACGGGAAGAGAAGTGTCAACACAGTGCGAAGGGCAGTCACTGAACTCCAGTCAGGAGGGGTGGGTGAAAAAAAATTATTAGATTTAAAATAGATATGAGGGCAGGTTATAGATACTCTGTCTTTTTAAAGATTTACTTTTAGTTACGTGTCTGTTTCTACATATGCACGTGCATGTGTGCAGGTGCCCTCTGAGGCCACTGGAGCCCTTACAGGTGGTTGTGAGCTGCCATGTGGGGTGCTAGGAATGGAACTCAGGTCCTCTACAAGAACAGCCAGTGCTCTTGACCACTAAGCCATCTCTCCAGCTCCTGGCTACACTGCCTTAAATATTTTATTATCACCATACTGTCATTAAAAGACACAAAATACAGGGACTGAGGCGACTGCTCTGTGTAAAGCACGTGCTGTGTAAGCATGAGGACTTGAGTTCAAATACCAGAACCCATGTAAAAGCTGGACATAGTTGCATACATGTCTGTAATTCTAGCACTCCTATAGGGAGATGGGAGTGGACACAGGAGAGTTCCCAGAAGCTTGTGGACCAGCTAGCCTGGTGTCTAAAGCAGCAAATAACAAAAAGAGACCCTGCCTCAAACAAGATGAAGGTGCACACCAACACCAGAGGTTGACCTCTGACCTCCATACGCACACTGTGGTGTGTACACACCTACATTCACACAAAAAAAAAAAAAAAAAAAAAAAAAAGAAAACAAAAGAAAACAAAACAAGAACTGGGCATGGTGCCACACGCCTTTAATCCTAGCACTCGGGAGGTGGATTTCTGAGTTCAAGGCCAGCCTGGTCTCCATAGTGAATCCAGGCCAACTGTGGCTACAGGGAGATCCTGTCTCAAAAAGACAAAAGAGAGGTGGGGGGGAAGAAAAGAAAAGAAAAGAAAAAAGAAAAGAAAAGAAAAGAAAAGAAAAGAAAAGAAAAGAAAAGGAGAG
>NW_008336035.1:7542-8921 GCF_000622305.1 Nannospalax galili | reverse complement strand
ATTGAATTAAAAAGTTTACAAAATACACTTTAGAGACATTACATGAGTCATCAACTAAGTACTTAAAATGATGGAAAGTTTTGAAACTGTACTTGAGTTCACAGATTATGAACTAATTTGAAACAATGGACATAACTGTGGTGTGAGACCAGGTTTTCCCCAGGATTTGGGTTACCCCTATCTTCTAATAAGTGAGGAGTAGCCTAGCACCTGTATCTTGGCTACCATATATTTTGGAGACCACCCCCCCAGCAGCATACTGGAAAGAAGACGAGCACACATGTAGAAATCCAACAGTCCCCAGGGAATGGAGGCCTCTGCTGGAGACTAGACCTCCAGCAGTGGAGAACATAACTTTGATGATGATGCCTTCACTTTGAGGACTGTGGCTGAACAACAAAATCAAACCCTATCTTCTAATAAGTGAGGAGTAGCCTAGCACCTGTATCTTGGCTACCATGTATTTTGGAGACCACCCCCCCAGCAGCATACTGGAAAGAAGATGAGCACACATGTAGAAATCCAACAGTCCCCAGGGAATGGAGCCTTCTGCTGGAGACTAGACCTCCAGCAGTGGAGAACATTAGTTAACTTTGATGATGATGCCTTCACTTTGAGGACTGTGGCTGAACAACACAATCAAATGGTATAGCAAAGTATTTAACCTTTTCATTACCCTGTCTCCTTTGTTCCACATCCCAGAATTCTACATACCAACGACTCCTACAATTCTATTTTCAACCCAGACTACTCTCAATCTCTGTCTGTACTTGCAAAGCCAACCACCTACTAGATGATACCATTTAGATGTCTCACATACATCTCACATGGAATAATCCTGTTCAAGAGAACCTCATTGTTGACCCTGCCCTACTCTCTGCTTCCAACAATCTTTCTGCTCTTGGGTAAATGAGTCATCCTTCAATGGCCGAAACTAACAATTCAGGTGCCAGAACATAGATGTAGCTCAGTCATAGCATGTGTGAGGCCCTAGGTTCAATCCTCAGTCTTACAAAAAATAACAAACTCCAGGTACCATCTCTGGCTTCTTTGTACCACCTCAGGCTACCTGAAGGGTCCTGGTTCATTCTAAAACCTCTGTCCATGTTTCCCCAAGGACACTGGAGCAAGGGCTGCTGTGAGGACCCTTCCATTGGACTGTGGAAGAAGTCTCCAAAGTGGCTGCCAGAGTGCATTTTTAAAAGCTTCCATTAGGTCATGGGAGCTGTTTAAAATTCTCTGGCAACTTCTCCAGGGGCATTTATGAATAAAAATTCAGCCCCTAGAACAGCAGCCCCCCAGGGTGTTTCCATTTCCCCCTCCTTTTCCTTTGTTCCTTACCCTGGCTCTGCTTGGTTTCCTCTGCTTCAGGCACACTG
>NW_008336035.1:5345-6159 GCF_000622305.1 Nannospalax galili | reverse complement strand
AATTTATTTTTTTAAAGTTTATCTTATTTCTTTTTTTTTTTTAATTTAATAACCACATGACTAGAAGAAGCATTTCATTACAGCTTTAACACATTCAGTAACACATTCCAGAGCAAGAATACATCTCTTTCAAAGGGGGCTATAAATTTTTAGGTTCACAATTTAATTAATACAGTTATACAATACTGAACTCAGTATAAACCCTGTAAGACATCAAATTGAAGTTTTTACCCTTTGAAGAAGATCTCCATTTCATTTTAAAATATGCTGTTTCCTACATTTTTAATGCTACTAACGCTTAGATGTTTGTACCTGTGTCTTTAATCGCTATGTAACTGATTATTACTAGTCACAGTCGGTTACACTCAGATCCTTAGTACCTGAGTATGAATATAAAGTCATCAGGTAGATTTCACTGGTAATGTTTATCACCTCCACTATTTAACATGAAGTACATTTTTATGCTTCCTCCTCGAGTATGTCTCATTTTTTAATTTGTTGATTTTTGTGTATGTATATCAACAGAACATACCAAATAATCTTACTCATCTATATGCCCACTTCCCAAATGGCACCCTCCCATAGCCCCACCTCCACCCCACTGGAGCCCATATACTCTGTCATCCCTGTTACCGTCCACTGCATTGTTGGTGCTCCCAGCACTTCCCCAGTGTTTGTCCCTCTGCTGAATCTTGTCAGCCTATCTAGAGTTCCTTGTTTTAGGAAGACCAGCTGTTCCTCATCTAATAGCAATCAGTTGTCAATATTCCTTTAGATAAGATTGGGGTCTGCTGTTCATTTTCCCAGTTCTATG
>NW_008336035.1:1383-4994 GCF_000622305.1 Nannospalax galili | reverse complement strand
ATAGTCACCAAAAGCTGACACAGAAATCAAAGACAGGAAGTGGGTGTGCCACTAAGACAAGAGAAACTAGACTAGAGGAATGCTCCAGATGACCCTATAGAGAAGTCAGGCTGCAGAAGAGAGGTGAGGAAGGAGGAGGAATCCGAAGCTGGTTCCACAGCTCCTGCACTGCAGCTTCCATACATGTACAGAGGACGAGTGATGAAGAACGAAGAATGGAAAAACTTAAATGTACTACAGCCACAGAGCACCAGTGCTTAAGACAAAACCTCTAGAGCTGGATATGTGGAAATCCTAAGCCCTACAACTTACTTCTACCTCACGGTCACTGGGAAGACGAACAGAATAAAACACTTCAAACAAGCCTGCCACACGGTCCAAGTTGGGGTTATTTTTATCATCTTTTCATTGTTGCAGCCTCGCTGACCTGTGCCCATTCTTCACCCCCACCCCTACCTTCTCCCTCCCTCCAGGACCACAGTGAGGTCCTAAAATCATAAATGGCACTTGGCCTAATGAAACCTCCTACTTGTCTACAGCCTTAAGACACAGTCGTTGGAGTCCGGTTCCACACCCCCTCTTCATGTTCGGAGGCTCCTTGACCACCACACTAACTGTGCCTTAGGGTCGTTGCTAATTCTGACTGAGTGGCTCCAGGTCTCAGTGTGCACTTCACCACAATTCTTCCCTGACCAGGTTCTTGAGGAAAGCTTTTACTTCTTTAGGTAGTTCTCTCCCACCATTCATGAGTTATTTGTGCTTGCGCTACCTCCTTGCTTTCGTAAGACAGAAACACCAGGTTACCAGTGTTCAGTAGCTGGCACACAGGAGGAGGTCCTCAACAAAAGAATTTGAGAACAGCCTGGAATCAGCCTGCTTGAGTTCAAATTCTAACCAGTGTCAACCATGTCACTCAGAAGGCGTGTGACTCTGGGCAGTATGCTCCCCCATCAAATGAGGCTGGTAGCAGCAGCTGCCTTAATGGGGACAGTTACAAGAATACAAGGCTAGTACATACACAGAGCACTCATAACTGTGCCTGATAAAGAGCATGAGCAAGATATGCAATACTTAACTGCACATACTTCTACATTAACTGTCCATAGGACATGTTCTCAGTGCTTCCAACCTCTGCTGTCTGCAGCCACCACCTCTTATGACAGTGTATTTAAATACTGTGTCAGGTATCATGGCAAATATTCTTCTAACATTTCATTCATCTATTTGGGCACTGCCTGGGTATTTGGTATTTATTTATTTTCAAACAAAAATCACAACCAAAAGTGCCTTTTAAAAAAGCTCTGATATAGCTGGGTGTGGTGGCGCATATCTGTAGTCCCAAAACTCGAGAGGCAGAGGCAGGAGGATGTCTGTGAGTTCAAGGCCAGCATGGTCTACATAGTGAGTTCAGGTCAGCTGGAGCTACCGGAAGACCCTGTTTCAAAAAGATTAAAAAAAAATCCATATATATACACAAATATATCAGTTTGTAACTACTGAATACTTCCTGTACTCCAAGGACAACGTCAAATATTAACTCATTGACTTCTTGAGAATGATGTCCCCACTTTAGGAAAACAAGGAGTCTGTCTAAGAGTCAGCAAGTGAAGGGCTGGATCTCAAAGTAGGTGCTGCCCCCTTACCTCTTGCTGAGTTTTGCTCTACCTCTTCCAGGGAATTCTCATCTGTTAGCAAACTTCTGTGGGAATCTCTGGATCACTGGCTCCAATTTTTGCCCAGAGTCTCCTGAGACAGTAAGGCTTACAGCCCTGTTAGTATTGGAAATACTTCCAAGGAACCTGAGGGCCATGGAGAGCTCATCTTCGAATAACTCATTTTATTACTGTCAGTAACAAAGTTATTTCAAATGGTAACCTTCAATAGAAAGCAATTAGAAAGCAGTATCCATATTTACAAGTTTTGTTTTGTTTGTTTCTGTCTTTTTTGGGACAGGGTCTCCCTGTAGCCCCACAGCTGGCCCGGAACTCACTATGTAGACCAGGTTGGCCTTGAACTCACAGAGATCCACCTGCCTCTGCCTCGGAAGTGCTGAGATTAAGGGCATGTGCCACCACACCCAACCTTTTTTTTTCAACTTTAAAAGAAAAAATTTATTGACACCATGCATATAAGGTGTTTTGATCAAATTCATGGCCACTCCCTCCCCTTGACTCCTCCCCATATCTCCCCAGCATTTTTTTTCCGACAACTTCATGTACTCCTTCTTTCTTTTTTTTTTTTTAAATGGAGTTTTTTACTACTCTGACATTCCCCTCTCTGAAGAGGTAACCCTAAAATCTTTTAGGGATTAGACAAAAACACACTCAGCATTTTACAAGGGTTTTAATAGCTTCTAAATGGTCTTTTGAGTCTAAACTAGGAGAGGATCTAACAGAACTTTATTTCCATCCTTTTCATGAGAACCTTAATGAGCAGGTCTCCCAAATTTACATCGTCTACTCTAACAACCAAAGGAACTTCCCTTTGATGACCTGACATTAAATAAGGGAACCAGACAACAGTATTACCTATGGAGCTGGACCCTGCATGCTACAATACTCACTTGCCAGGCATTGATGTAATGTTGGCATGACTGTTATAAGGATAACCAACCACTGTCTGAATGGATTTGAGGCCTCCTCCACGTAAGAGAATTCCTGCCTAGTGTTATAAACCTGGTCAAAAAGTCCATGGCTCAGGAAGTCACAAGCCCTGGGGGGGAGGGGTCCATTATTGTTCTGCTAAATGGTCATGTTGACAAGCTGCCTTCTAAATGTCTTTATTTTTATGCCCACAGATTTTTGCTACTCTTAATCTTGGTCAGAAAGGCTTCTTTCTGCAATGAGCAGCAGTTAACACAGGCTCATTACTGGCCAAGGTACTGAGAATGACTGCATGCTCAGCCCTAAATGGGACATCTATACCAAGCCTGCTCCCCCTGAGGTTCAAGGAACAAAGTGGAAATTAGGAGGAATGGGATTGGAAAGATGGCTTAGCGGTTAAGAACACTAACTGTTCTTTGCAGAAGACCCAGGTTCGAATCCCAGAACCAACATGGCAGTTAACAACTGTCCATAACTCCAGTTCTAGGAGATCCGACAGCCTCTTCTGTCCTCTTGGGGCATTGCACGACACGGGTACACTCACCTATATTCAGGCAATACACTCATACACATAAAATAAAAATAATAAATACTTTTTAAAAAGTAGGAAGGAAGATATGAGAGAAAACATCCAATACTTATCTTTCTGGTTTATTTTACTTGACACAATGGTCTCCAGTTCCATCATTTCCTAGCAAATGAAATAATTTAATTTTTGGTTTGTTTGTTTTAGACATGGTCTTCCTGTAGCCCCAGTTGGCCTAGAGCTCCACCTGCTTTTACCTCCCGAGTGCTGGGATTAAAGGTATGTGCCACTACACCTGGCTGGAAAAACTTAATTCTTTACATATGAATAATACTTCAATTTATATGTATACCAAACTTATGTTGATGGCACCTAGGCTGATTCCATAACTTAGCTACTGTGAGTGGTGCCACAATAATCACGGGTGTGCAGGGGTCTCTATCATACCCTGCCTTTGATTCCTTCAGGTATATTTTCAGGAA
>NW_008336035.1:0-443 GCF_000622305.1 Nannospalax galili | reverse complement strand
GTTCTATGCTCCAAGTTTGGGCCCTGCACCATTGCTAGTCTTGGGGCCCCAGACAACTGGGGAACCAATACTGCTTCCTGACCCTTTCACCCAGACCAACTCAGTACCTTTCTTGGGCCCCAGGAGCACCGCTTCTGGTCCTGGCCCCGCCCTCACCACCCTCTACTTCCGAGGTCCTGTAACACCCGCCAGCCTCTTTCTGGGGCCCACAGCCTCTTTCTGGGGCTCCGAGGCTTACCTTTACTCTCCCTGATTCTTTGCATCCAGTACAACCCAGCTACTCAATCCACTCCCTGGGAAATCTTGGGGCTTCTTCCCACCCCATCTGCCTTTGCATCCCTGGGTGGCGCGGCCACGGCCTCTGGTCAGTCCAACACCCAAGTTCCTGAGGCCTAAAAGCATTTTTAGAAGATTCCAGACCTAAGGAGAAAGTCTGAAAACTT
>NW_008336034.1:0-326 GCF_000622305.1 Nannospalax galili | reverse complement strand
ATGAAAAGGACAATACAACACAACAAAACCTCTGGGACACGCTGAAAGTGTGTTTATAGCTCTAAGTGCCTACATCAAAAAATTGGAAAGAACACAAGTAAACGACTTGACATTGCAACTCAACACACTTGAAAACCAACAGCAAATGAAACCCAAACCCAGCAGGCAAGAAGAAATAACAAAAATCAGGGCAGAAATTAATGAAATTGAAACAAAGAAAACAATACAAAGAATCAACAATTCCAATAGCTGGTTCTTTGAAAAGATAAACAGGGTTGACAGACTACTAGCTCAGTTAACCAAAAGAAAGAAAGAGCACCTCCAAA
>NW_008336033.1:0-256 GCF_000622305.1 Nannospalax galili | reverse complement strand
TGCAACTCAACACACTTGAAAAGCAACAACAAACAAAACCCAAATGCTGCAGACAAGAAGAAATAACAAAAATCTGGGCAGAAATCAATGAAATTGACAAAGAAAACAATACAAAGAATCAAGAATTCTTTGAAAAGCTAAACAAGATTGACAGACCGCTAGCCCAATTAACCAAAAGAAAGAAAGAGCACCTCCAAATGAAAAAAAAATCAGAGATGAAAGGGGAAACATCATAACAGACACCAGAAAGATACAG
>NW_008336032.1:0-1541 GCF_000622305.1 Nannospalax galili | reverse complement strand
ATACTTAAAGTATGTGCTTTAGGTTGGAATTAGAAATATCATGCCTTCTGTATTGGAGAAATGAATATCTGTTTCTGTACATGAATAGAGAGATTAAGTAAATAACATATCTTTCTGTTGAATGACTCCTCAAACACCAACAGCACGCATAGTTCCTAAACAAAGTTTTAATAGGAAGTAAAATCAGTTTATGGGTAAATGCCTATTTTTAATCTACTGTAAGGAAAATAGAACACAACCCTAAACCTGCCTTCCGAATTGAGCCTTCACCTTATCACTAACTACAAATACAAAAAAATGTGTTTGTATACCTGTGGTCATTGCTTAAATTTCCACTAAGTGAGATGTTTCAAATTTGAAAATTTCTGAGTTTTCAAGCCTTAGTGAAGTGGCTCTTTGAAAATATAACTGTCCTATCAATACATATTCCCATTTACTATGAAAATTTTGCTACATGAACTGATAGTCTAATACCTTTACCTATAAAATGAATAGTAATAAAATCGAGAGTGATTCTCTATGTGAAAGATCAAAAATAAACCTTAGAGAAGTGGCAGTAAATCCTAGAGCTGCCTGCCTCATGCATTGTCCATGGTGTATATGGAGTTAAAGATTTATGAAAGCTTTTGTAACCCTGGGTTATCCAGGATCCACAAAGTAATAATAAGCATCAGTTTTGTCCACTTTGCTGATAACAAGGAAAAAAACTGTCCTGGAATGACCATCAATGAACTGTGCTGGGATTTGTTGCATGATTATCTAGAGAGATTTCTAAAAAATTATCTCCAAATTTGGGTGGTAACAACTGAGAACAAAAATGACATGTACAATTCTATCTTTATAAAAATTTTAGACTCCCATCCTCAGACCACTTGGGGTAAGTATATAGCGCAGCCCTCCCCGCTTTGACTCCCCAAGCCACATTCACCCTGACATCTCCCCCGCTGTTCTCTACTCCTAGTTTGGGCCCTGCGCCATTCCTAGTCTTGGGGCCCCAGTCACCTGGGGAACCAATACTGCTGCCTGATCCTTTTCACCTAGAACAATTTAGTGCCTTTCTTGGGACCCAGGAGCACCACTTCTGGACCTGGCCCCACCCTCACATCTCTGCTTCCCTGGACCTGCACCACCGCTAAATCTCCTAGCCTGCACTCCCATCCTCAGACCTCTTGGGGTAAGTATATAGTGCAGCCCTCTGCTCTTTGACTCCCCAAGCCACATTCACCCTTCCATCTCCCCTGTTGTTCTATACTCCTAGTTTGGGCCCTGCCCCATTCCTAGTCTTGGGGCCCCAGACACCTGTGGAACCAATACTGCTTCCTGACCCTTCTCACCCAGACCAACTCAGTGCCTTTCTTGGGCCCCAGGAGCACAGCTTCTGGACCTGGCCCTGCCCTCACCTCCTTTACTTCCCTGATCCTGCAACACCCGTCAGCCTCTTTCTGGGGCTGACAGCCTCTTTCTGGGGTTCCGAGGCTTACATTTCCTCTTCCTGATCCTTTGCATCCATTACAACCCAGCTACTCAATCCACTCCCTGGG
>NW_008336031.1:6829-13005 GCF_000622305.1 Nannospalax galili | reverse complement strand
AATGAAAACTGCATTCTGCATTTCTTTATGACCTACTTGCTCATTTTCACACTAGATCTGCAAAATATTGCACATTAATGGCCGAACATTTCTACATTAGGCTGAATTGAAATTTCCTCCGTCAAAAAAATTAGTCCAAGACAGTTCAAGTTAGCCTTTTATGCTGTAGATATTATCTAGACGGACTCTTTGCCAAAATTTCCCAGTTTCTGCTTAAGTACTTATTTCCCTCAGAAACTACTTTTCTTTCTGCACCATCTTCCAGGGTACTACTAAAATGGCCCACTCATCTGTGTAATAGCCTGAGCTCCTCCATTTTGTGTAAGTCAACTTGCTGAGTAGTCCCAGACCCTACCCTAGCCTGGGGCCACAAGATCTGGGAAGAACTGAGGAATGAATGCATACATCCTGGGAGGCCCAGTTGAGGCTTATCTGTCTTTTGTAATTGCTTATATGGCTACTGTAGCAAGAGACTTTACCTTTTGGACTTTACCTTTAAACGCTCTCATTCCCTCCCAGTTAGTGTGGCATTATCTAAATGGGTTCAGAGAGTGCAGTCACTAGCCAGCAAATGGATTCCGCTGATTCGGACCTTTTTTGAATCTGAGAGTTCTTTTCCCAGTTATGTGGAACACTGTATCATTTGCTTACAGCAATAAATAGATTTTCTAGCCCAAACTTTCATTCTTCCACATTCCTCCCACAAAGATGGTCAGGATCTTCAGAGAAAGCAGCCCACACTCTGGCACCAAATTCTGTGTTAGTTACATTCTTGTTGCTGTGATAAAACACTATGACCAAGAGAATTTATGGGAACAAGAGCTTATTTGAACTTAACTTTTCAGATTCCAGAGTGATTAGATTCCAACATGGAAAAGAGGCATAGTGCAGGGACAGAGAAGGATTACAGGGGTAAGCACTTACATCTTCAAGCAGGCACAGGAGCAGAGGGTGACTGGAAATCTGGCCAAGCTTAAGAACTCTCCGCTGAGAGTGGTGGCTCACAACTTTAATCCCAGCACTTGGAAGGAGGAGGCAGGAAAATCTCTGAGTTCAATGCCAGCCTGGTCAACAAAGTAAGTTTCATGCCAGATGGGGCTACAGAGAGAACCTATCTCAAAAAGACAAAAAGGGGGGTGGGCAGGGGGATTGCAGAGAAGGCTCAGCAGACTAGGGCACTGATCTCTCTTGTAGAGGACCTGGTTTGATTCCCAGCACTCACATGGCTGCTAACATCTGTGTGTAACTCCAGTTTCAGGGACTCCAACACCCTCTTTTGACCTTTGAAGGCATTGCATGACATGGGTGCACTTACACACATATAGGCAATACACTTATACACATGAAATAAAAGTAATAAAATATAGTAAATAAAATATTTTTTTTCAAAACTCTAAGCCTGGCACCAGTGACATGCTTCTTCTAGCAATACGCAACCTTCTAAGATTCCCCAAAGCAGGGCCACCAACTGAAAACAAAAAGTCCAAATACTTGGAGCTTGTGGGGGACATTCTCATTCAAACCACAACAGTGGGTAAAGAACTGTCCTTCAAATGGGTAAGAGCGGTCTGAAGATAACTTCACAGCAAGGCTCATATCCCCAAGTTCTTCACATGTATTTATATAAGAAACTTGCCACAGATTCAAATCAGGTTCAGTGTCAAACATTAAACATCAAACAATTTAGGGCATGCTGAATCATATGGTGTATATTTTATGATAGCATGCACATCAGCCTGAAACTCTTGAAGATATTTTTCTCTACTCTTTTAGGATCACTCAAAGCTAGCTGCTAGGCATGGTGGTGCACACCTTTAATCCCAGCACTTGGGAGGCAGAAGCAGGTAGATCTCTGTGAGTTTGAGGACAGCATGGTTTACATAGCCAGTTCTAGTCCAGCTGGGGTTACAGGGAGACCCTGCCTCAAAAAAAGACACCTCCCCTCCCCCGCCAACTAGCCATATTTGCAGTCATTTGGTTTGTTACTGATAAGTAAGTTTCCCGCTTTCCCCGTAGCATTTTGTAATAGTTTAAATTAGCCAATAACCGCGCTTCTGCTTCTGTATCCCGCTTCTGCTCTATAAAAGTTCCACAAACCTGACCTGGGGCGCGCAAGTCCTCCAAGGAGACTTTGTGCCCACAGGTACCTGTGTATCAAATAAACCTCATGCTGTTGCAACCCGAAGGCTGGCTTGTCCTTATGACCTGCATATGTATTAGTGAGTTCATAGTGGTTGTTAACTTCTCTCAATGAGCATAAGTTTTTCAATATGAATGAACAATGTGATACCTTGTGGAAAACACAAAAGATCAAAGTCACTGTAAACCATGTTAAGACATTGGAATACACATTTAGCAAACAGTTGATGTGGAACAGGACAACAATAATGCTGGCCTTGACACTTGATAGAAAATTTTTTCTAGTGGTCCTTAGTAACATGTAAGGTGATAAAGAAGCATTTGCAATACTATTTTGTGGGGGGATGAGACAGGGTCTTCTGTAGCCCTCAGCTGGACTACAGAGACCTGGGTGGCCTTGAATTCACCTGCCTCTGCCTCCCAAGCACTGGGATTAAAGGCCTGCACCACCACACCAGGTATTACATTTGCAATTCTATTAACTTTACACTACTTCCTGCTGGTATGTTAATTAGCTCAAGTAAGAACACCAGAGCGGGCACCACAGCTGCAATTAGACTCATGGATTGATTACATATTAAATAAGTGTATGTCTATGTTATCCATCAATGTTCTTCACTCACCAAATAGGGCTGCTAAAGTGAGATGTTGGATCTCTCCCACCCCCTACATCTTTCAAGTTCTGAATAGCAGCAATGTTCTTTACAATCCCTCCAGGAATGCAACATGATTTTGGCTCACATTTTCTCTGATACAGGATTTTAATCATTTCCATTCCAATTTCCCAACCACAATAGCCCTCAGTTCACAAGTCATGGAACCAATGTGAGGATTATACCAAATTCTAAGGAGATTTATGCAAATTATGGACTCTGAAATAGCTACAGGGTGAATTTAGGCACACATTGATAACTTGAGTCAGACTTCAGGTGCAACTCCATTGATGAATTCAACTTCATATGCATTGGCATTAACTGGGGGGAACAACCCTCTGGACTCTGATATAAATAATCTCTATTCAAAGACAGTATGACAAAAGTGACAAAATCCTGAGTGTCTACTTTTCCCCAGTATACACTTGTCAAACTTAAAGGTTGTAGTTATAGTTGAGAAAGAGAAATGGAAAAATGTATGATGCTGTAGCATGATACATAAAAACACACTGTGGGGGCTGGAAAGATGCCTCAATTGTTAAGAAGAAGGGCTGTTCTTGCAGATGGCCTGACTTCAAATCCCAGGATGCGCATGGCATCCAGCAACTGTCCATAATTCCAGTTCCAAGGGCTCTGAAAATGTCTTCTGACCTTCATGGACAGGGCACAACACAGGTGCACTTACATATATGCAGGCAATACATGCATACACATAAAATAAAAATAATAAAATATTAAAAAATAAAAACACACTGTGCTAATTTGTAGGTGTAACTTGAGTACTCTCTAATTTTACAACGACAGGGCTTATGGAAGTCAAACTTTAAAAAGTTAAATTTCATCAAGTATATTTACTGGAACGAGAAGTAACCACCCCACAGGCCCCATAGTGTGCTTGACATTTAACTAAAATTATAACATTTATAATGTCCAGCCATACTTCTTTACGATGGTGACTACATCTTTCTTATTCCTCCTTCTGGTTTTTGGGGTTTTTTTTTGGTCTTTTCAGTTTTTTGAGACAGGGTCTCCCTATATCCCCAGATGTCCTGGAACCCACTTTGTAGACCAGGCTGGCCTTGAACTCAAAGAGATCCACCTGCTTATGTCTCTCAAATGCTATGATTGAAGGTGTTCTCCACTATACCCAGTACCTCCTCCTTCTGATTTTTCCAAATATTTATTTATTCGCTATTTTTTCATGTGTATAAGCTTATTGCCTGCATGAAGGTGGGTACACCCATGTCATTCAATGCTCCTGAAAGTCAGTAGAGGGAATCAGATCCCCTGTAAGTGGAGTTATAGATGGTTGTTAGCATCTATGTGGCTGCTGGGAACTTTATCTCGGTCCTCTGTAAAATCAGCCAGTGCTGTTGATCACTGAGCTATCTCTCCAGCCCTCGGGTTTATTTCTTTGATGTTTTTTATTATTTAAGAATTTCAAACATGGTATGATTAAATTTAAATGCCTATCCCATTGTCGACCCGTCCCTACTACCACCACTTTTGACATCATGTCCTACATTATTACTATTTTTGAAACACATACAAAATGTGATTTGTGTTCCCCAAATGTTCTCCAGTGTGGATCTCTCCTTTCCAGCCTTGACAACATGCCTATCATCTTTCTTCTTTTATTCTTTTTTAGAGATTTTAAGTAAATGTTACTAAAAAGAAAATCTCATATTTTCTTTATAATATCAATTTTCAAAAAGACAAACAATAAGATCAAAAGAATTTCATGTCCTAAAAATGTGTGGCTATGGTATGAATATTTTTGGCCAAATAATCTCAATTCTTCTATTAAAAACTACTTCCTAATATCCTGTTATCGGTAATTGTATCTTTATAGAATATGAGTAAGTCTGGAGGGTTCGCAAATCAAGAATGTTCTTAGTCCTTTTCAAGAGAAGTTGGGGTGTGTCATTAACCCTTCAGCCATGTGGGACTAGAAAAAATAAGTGTCCTTGTCACATATCAGTGGACTCAGTATCCAGGTAATTTGCTGGGGACAGCACATAGTTCTTTTCAGTGTCCAAGGCTCTGAACATAACCAAGTCTAAAGTCTGTTATATCAGCCTCAGTAGCCTCTGTGTCCATTGGTCTTTTTCTGGAAGTTTTCTTCCTTAGCTCTTATAGTAAGTGGAGCAGTGATCCAACAGTAACTCAAAATCACATGACTCTGGTCCAGAGAGGGTCTTCATTGAGAATCTGGTTGGTCGCAAGAGGCTGAGCATGGCTGCTGGTAGCTGGGGGCTTTGTGGACCATGGCAAGAAGCAGGTGTAGATGAACCCATGGAGTTTCATGTTCCAGGGCTGCCATTGGCATGCCAGAGGATCATGCACCATGGAGAACACAGGATGTGGGAGGTACCCAGGAGGTTGCAGGAACTCTGGACACTGAGGGCACATGGGAGGTAGATCAGCAATGCCATTACTGAGTGGACCTGGAAAGCAGCTGGTTCCATGACTGTAAACTAAGGTCCTCTGCAGGGCATCTCCATGTGGAGAAAACCCGGGCTCACTACTTGGCTTCTCAATACAAATGATCCAGGACATATCTAGCAAACTCTGCAGCAGGTGGTGATATTTGTTCCACATCTTAGTCCTAACCCTCCAATCAAGACGTTTGGAAATGGCTTTAGATTTCTTGTAGCTCTTCCCCAGGTGATGGACTTTACATTCAAAAATTTCTTACTTCTGGAGAAAGACCCTGACTTCCCAATCAATCCATGGTATAGGAATAGGGCCTGAAGGCTGCCCTGCTTCCTGGTTTCCGTTCTCTTCACTTAGTGCCAGGGCATTGGCCAAACTTCCATTCTGACATGCTGCTGTCACTTTCCCTTCTGTGCTGCGTCCTATTACACAGTGGACTAGGAACCGAGCTGACTGTGTCCTGATGGATCAGCAGAGTCTCAAGTGGAGAGGGGAGAACTGTATTCACGTCTTGGGGATCTGGAAGTCTGTCTTTCTCTAGAATTTTACTTCCTGTTTTCAACCAGTTTCTTTTCACTAATCAACATGTTTCACAAGACAAGCCATTCTCCTTTCTTTGGTTTACCTTGTGAAATCTCATTTGTGTACATGTACATAAAATTTGGTCAATACTCAGTTCTATTTCCTCATATCTGTATAATAAAAAATTAAATTTTAAATTTGATTAATGTTAAGTATTCTAAAATCAATGCATGGTCTCACTTTCTAAGCTATTATGTTTAAATATATGCCTATATTATACATTAAGTATTTCAAATATATAAATACAGAAATACATACACACGCATATATATACACACACGCACACACACACAGATATCCAGAGCACAAAGGGCTAACAATGGCACTGTTTTGCAAGATGTAGGACAAGGATGTGGGATGATTGCA
>NW_008336031.1:6131-6629 GCF_000622305.1 Nannospalax galili | reverse complement strand
AGCACATATATATATATATCTCCAGAGCACATATATATATATCTCCAGAGCACAAAGGGCTAACAATGGCACTGTTTTGTGAGATGTAGGACAAAGATGTGTGATGGTTGCAAACAGGAAAATACACTGATGTACATACATAAATTATGAGAGTCACAATAGTTTGTGTTGTTAGTAAAAGTGATTCAACTAAAATTTCTTCATACCCTGATTTTTTAAACACAGATAAAGTGAAAATAAAGCCAATAATCCCTGTAAGGAGAAATGGAAATACCCTGGTTGGTAAATGATTTTAGCAAGCTCGGTGCTCCTAGGTACCCCTAGTGAATACAGCAGAGACACACACATACTTTGATTTTACATCATACTTGTCTCTTTGCATCACAATGAAACTCACTATCTGCACATGAGATAGGTGTTATATTTTAGTGTCAGAAACATGGAATTGGAGAGCAATATCTGATATTAGATGTGTGTCATTTAATGCAACTGGAAAAA
>NW_008336031.1:0-1828 GCF_000622305.1 Nannospalax galili | reverse complement strand
TAAATCTCTCATGTTTTCTATGTGCTAAGCTCTCGGTTTTTCACATTCTTCTTATTGGAATGGTTACTTTCCAGTATGAATTCTCTGATTAAACATTAAATTTGACAAAAGGAATTGTCACATGCTTCACATTTGTAGGGTTTCTCTCAAGTATGAATTACATGATGTACTCTAATCTAACATATCTTTTTTTTTTTTTTGGTTTACATTCTTCTTATTGGAATGGTTACTTTCCAGTATGAATTCTCTGATTAAAAATTAAATATGACAAAAGGAATTGTCACATGGTTCACATTTGTAGGGTTTCTCTCAAGTATGAATTACATGATGTACTCTAATCTAACATATCTTTTTTTTTTTTTTGGTCTCCTAGAGACAGGGTCTCCCTTTAGCCCCAGCTGGCCTGGAACCCACTATGTAGACCAGGCTGGAACTGAACTCACAGAGGTGCTCCTGCCTCTGCCTCCTGAGTCCTGGAATTAAAGGCGTGCCTAACACACTTTTTACAGGACTTTTTACATTCCTCACATTTCTTGGGATTCTCTCCAATAGGAATTCTGTTATGTTTTTTATGAGTTGAGTGCATCATAAAGGACTTGCCACATTCTTCACACCTGTAATGTTTCTCTTAGGTATGTATTCGCTGATGTGCTCTAAGATCTGACATATATCTAAAGGACTTGCCACATTCTTCACATCTGTAGGGTTTCTCTCCAGTATGTATTCGCTGATGTACTCGCAGATGTGACATTTGACTAAAGGACTTGCCACATTCTTCACATCTGTAGGGTTTCTCTCCAGTATGTATTCGCTGATGTACTCGCAGATGTGACATTTGACTAAAGGACTTGCCACATTCTTCACATCTGTAGGGTTTCTCTCCAGTATGTATTCGCTGATGTACTCGCAGATGTGACATTTGACTAAAGGACTTGCCACATTCTTCACATCTGTAGGGTTTCTCTCCAGTATGTATTCGCTGATGTGCTTTAACATCTGACATATATCTAAAGGACTTTCCACATTCTCCACATCTGTAGGGTTTCTCCGCAGTATGTATTCGCTGATGTGCTCTACGATGTGACATAAGTCTAAAGGATTTGCCACATTCTTCACATCTGTAGGGTTTCTCCTCAGTATGTATTCGCTGATGTGCTTCAATATCTAACATATATCTAAAGGACTTTCCACATTCTCTACATCTGTAGGGTTTCTCCTCAGTATGTATTCGCTGATGTGCTCTAAGATCTGACATATGTCTAAAGGACTTGCCACATTCTCCACATCTGTAGGGTTTCTCTCCAGTATGTATTTGCTGATGTGCTCTCAGATGTGACATTTGACTAAAGGACTTGCCGCATTCTTCACATCTGTAGGGTTTCTCTCCAGTATGTATTCGCTGATGTGCTCTACGATCTGACATACAACTGAAGGACTTGCCACTTTCTCCAAATCTGTAGTGTTTCTTTCCAGTATGAATATATTCATGCTTTCTAAGATTTGAGACATGGGTATTGGACTTTTTGCATTCTTCACATCTGCAGATTTTCTCTATGTTATACACCCTCTGATGTCTTCTAAGGGTTGAGTTCTCCAGGCAAAGCAAAAGAGAAGAAAATATTTAAATATGGAGATAAGGCTGAGACAACCACATTCTCACAGATCCACAAAGAACATGTAATATGCATGGATAAAATTTCCAACCTTGAGAAACATTCAAATGAACCAATATAAAAATCTATGAAGTGAAAGAGGGAGATTAAATCAAAACTAAATGACAAAATTTATTCAATAGAAATAAATTGGAAAATATATGAAAAATACAGCA
>NW_008336030.1:611-766 GCF_000622305.1 Nannospalax galili | reverse complement strand
AAAGGAAGGAAAAAGGCATTCCAAGTAAATGGAGCTAAGAAAAAAGCAGATGTGCCTATTGTAGTATATGGTAAAATAGTCTTCATACCAAAACTAGTAGGAAGGGATAAGAAAGGACATTTCATAGTCATTAAAAAAAATCCGCTGAGAATTAA
>NW_008336030.1:0-580 GCF_000622305.1 Nannospalax galili | reverse complement strand
TCATAAGAGAAACACTATGAGATTTAAAATCACA
This sequence comes from Nannospalax galili, assembly GCF_000622305.1. Taxonomy (NCBI): domain Eukaryota; kingdom Metazoa; phylum Chordata; class Mammalia; order Rodentia; family Spalacidae; genus Nannospalax; species Nannospalax galili. The sequence goes on along the minus strand of NW_008336030.1, from coordinate 546 downwards.
TAATGACTCAAAGGCAGTGATAGTGGATAACATTCTATGTAAACACCAATGAATACATTTTCTTCTAGGTATTCCATGGAATTTTCTCCAAAATCAACCACATATCAGGACACAAAGCAAGTTTCAACAAATTTTAAAACTTTGAAATAACATCCTGTACCCCATCTGACCACAAAGGAATAAAGTTGGACACAACAAAAAGAGAAATGGGAAAAAGTATGCAAATAGTTGAATCTAAGAAACACTACAGAATGAATGCACAGTATATCAAAATATGTGGGACACAGAAAAGACAGTCCTAAGACGGGAGTTTTTGGCATTAGGTGTCTACATCAAAAAGATTGAAAAGTTGCATACTAACAACTTAATCATGCACTTGAAAGCCTTAGAAAAACAAGAACAAGCCCCCCCCAAAACCTAGATGAGAAGAGATAATAAAATTGTGGCTAAAATCAATCAAATAGAAATGAAAATAAAATACAAAGAATCAATGGGATTAAGAGTGAGTTCTTGAATAGATTAAACAGACTGACAAACTTCAGTTAA
>NW_008336029.1:0-997 GCF_000622305.1 Nannospalax galili | reverse complement strand
CTCCATGTTGCCCTCCAAATGTTATAATATGACGTCCCATTGCTGCATTGTTATATCACAATGTTCCAATGTGCAAAACGCTATCACCTCATGTGCCATTATATTGGTACAGTATGTCATCGTAATGTTACAACGTGACTTCACAATGCTCCAATGTGACATCACAATGCTCCAATGTGCCAACACTATGGTCCCATGTGCCATTACAATGCTCTATGGTGCCATCACAATGTTAAAATATGACTTTACAGTATTCCATTGTGATATCAGAGTGCTCCAATGTGACATCCCAATTCTCAATGTGGCAAAACTATCGCCCTGTGTGCCATTATATTGCTCCTATATGCCATCACAATGTGTCAATAGGATTTCTAATGTTCCAAAGTGACATCACAATGCTCCAAAGTAACAATGCTATCTCCCCATGTGCCCTTATATTGCTCTGTTTTTCCATGACAATATTACAATATGACTTCACAATGTTCCATTATGTCATCACAATGCTCTACAATGTTACATTATGATTTCAAAATGTTCGATTGTGTCATCACAATGTTCCAGGGTGTCATCACAATGCTCCCATATGAAATCACAATACTCCAATGTGGCATCACCATGCACCAAAGTTCCAACACTAACGCTCCAATGTGCTATCGCACTGTTACAATATGACTTCAAAATGTTACAATTTGACTTCGCAATGTTCCAAGGTGACATCACAATGCTCCAATGTGCCAACACTATCACCTCATGTGCCATTATATTGCTCCAATGTGACATCGCAATGTTACAATATGACTTCACAATACTCCATTGTGAAGTAACAATCCTCCAATGTGACATCACAGTGCTCCAATGTGCCAACACTATCACCTCATGTGCCATTATATTGCTCCAATGTGACATCGCAATGTTACAATATGACTTCACAATGCTCCAATATGCTAACACTGTTGCCCCATGTTAAAGCACAATGCTCTATGGTGCCATCACAATG
>NW_008336028.1:78596-81573 GCF_000622305.1 Nannospalax galili | reverse complement strand
AACTAAAATTCCTCACAACCATGTTTTCAGGATCTTTCTGCATAGGTTTGAGTTCATGGGATTTTTCGTTTTAATATGTGTAAGTTTTACTGTATTTGTTTAGTGTTGGAGAGTCTAGGAAAGAAGCCAGTTTCCTCCCAACAAGCTTCAAGCACAGGCCTCATGAAAAAGACCATGGCACACTGGCTCATCATGCTGCTGTGGCAAATGTCTTTACTATTGATACTGCCCAATTTATTATTATTATACATTTATTTAATGCGTGTGTGTGTGTGTGTGTGTGTGTGTGAATTATAGTGCAGGTGTCTCAGGCCTTTCTGTGTAAGCCAAAGAATTTTAGGGAGGCGGTTCTGTCCTTTCCCCATGTGGTAAAGAAAATCACACAGAAATTACAAATGTGCTTGGTGTTCCCTCTTTTCCCTGTTTAGGCTTTCCAGAAAGTACTTACTTTGAGTCAAGGTTGCCCCATGCAGCCATGGCTGACCTGGGATAGACACTTGGTATATCAGGCTAGTCTTGAACCCACATACATCTGCCTGCCTTTGCCTCTCAGGTGCCAGCATCCCAGATTATACAGAAATACCCAGCATGCGATCTGTTTTTCTTTTTCTTTTTCTTTTTTTGTCTTTTTGAGACAGGGTCCCCCTGCAGTCCCTGCTGGCCTGGAACTCACTATGTAGACCAGGCTGGCCTTGAACTCACAGAGATCCACCTGCCTCTGCCTCCCGAGTGCTGGGACTACAGGCAGTGCGCCACCACGCCCAGCTATATAATCTGTTTTTGCATCACAATCCCAGACATTAGCTGTTCCCCCTTTCTTTCTTGTTTTTTGTGTCCTTGCTTTGTGCTGCTGAAGATTCCATCAAGGGCCTCATGTCAATGAGAAACAGCCATAAACTGTTGTACTTCTCACCAACCTCTGCCCCTTGAACTCATTGTAGTCTCACTTCTTCTTCCTGTGGGAGTAGGTAGGGACAGGCTACGTTACCCATCACTGCATTCCTTGTGAGCAGTCCTACACATATGGAAGCCCTCTCCCAAATGGGTTCAGCAATGGCCCAGGATACTCCTGTGGTCCTCAATGGTTTTACTAGACACCACTGAGCCTTTGACACCCTCTCTCCCTGAGACAGGATCTCCTGTATGCCACACTTGCCTGGAACTCCCTATTCTGATACAGAAAGCCTTGAATTCCTGATTCTTTTCTCCACCTCTCGGTTTAGAAGCATGCATAATCAGATACAGCTCAGAGCCAGATTCTATGTTTTTATTTTCCTTTCCTTTTCTATATCTCCTGCAAGGGGATAGGATAACCGCAATGAATCAGACACATTAGAAGCTTCAAAGAACTAATAAAAATGAAGAGCATTTGCTTTCTGAACTTGAAGCTGAGTGCAAGTTAATGGGCCACAGAGGTAACAGAGGGAGGACCTCCGGGTTACAGGCTTTGACCACTACACAGTCACCACCACTGCAGATTCCCATCGTTCACCTGTTTTGACAGGAATCACATTTCGAAATTCGGAATTGACTTTCTAACTCCAAAGGAAAAATGTCCCCATGGAATCACCCCCCTCCCCAGATGAAAATTGTTTGAATCCACATGCTCTGTCTCCTCATGAGTCTTAGCTTTCATTTCTTGGTGTGCAGAAGGAACCTTTTATTATTTATCACAAACAGTGACAGAGACTGATCCCTAGGTCATAGATTAAGCATTCAAATCTACATCTCTAGCAGATACAGGATGAAAAGTGGACTGTCTTGGGCTGTCTAACAGCTTTCAGTGTGTCCATGAGCTCAGAACAAACTAAGATTTCTCTATGAGGACATCACCCTCTTCTCCATAACTCTCTTGAGACAGAGAGTACAGCTCCAGTGTCAGCTGGCTCAGACTGGCGGTGTGTTGTAGCAGATGATTCTTCAGGTCATGCACAAAGATAGAAGTCCCACAGAAGCTGACCACGGTGAATAAATAAATGAATAAACAAATAAATAGCAGAGGGAGGCAGATTTCTTTGAGATCCTGGTCTACCTCTGGAGTACCAGGCTGCCTGGAGCTACAGGGAGGGAAACCCTGTCCCCTGCACCACATCCCCCAAAAGTAAATACATGATTAGAATCATTCTGGGTTTTAACTCAATGGTAATTGTTTGCCTTGTACATAGGAAAAATACTGTTGGGGTATTTTTCCCTTTTTCAGTTCACTGCTTTCAATAGGTTTTCATGTAGCACAGCTGTATAGCTAGGATGCTATTAAATTTCTCATCCTTAGTCTCTACCTCCAGAGTGGTTGGAGTTCAGGTGTGCACTGCTGTGCCAAGTTTTATGTGCCTCTGTGATCTAACCCAGGACTTCATGCACATGACGTAAGCACTCTGCAGGCTAAGGTGCAGCCCTGCCCAGTTTGCATGGGGAGGTGGAGCTGGGTATGGTACAGTATGATACTGCTTAGTCTTGAACTCTCGAAGTAACCCAGGCTTTTAATAAAATCCTGGCTCCCTCCCTGCCTCTGACTCAGATATGCCAGGTACAGACACATTCACCAACCCAACTTCCCTGTTTTTTGCTTGTTTTCCTTTTTTTTTCTATTTGGTCTTTTTGAGACAGGGTGTCCCTGTAGCCCCAGCTGTCCTGGAACTCACTATGTAGACCAGGCTGGCCTTGAACTCACAGAGATCAGCCTGCTTCTGCCTCCCGAGTGCTGGGATTAAAGGCGTGAACCATCACGCCCAGCATTTTCCTTTTTTTTTTTTTTAATCTTTTGAGAGGAGCCAGGGTCTCTCTGTCAGTGCAGTCACCATGGCACTCACCATGTAGTCCAGGCTAACCTCTATCTCAGGGACACTGGTTGCAGATGTGCTGGGAGTAAACATACTGTACTTGGCCTTACCCTGTTTTGAACAGGGTCAGACGCACTTGACTAAGTCCAGCATTTTTTTTTTTTTCGGTCTTTTTTTTTTTTGAGACGGTCACCCTG
>NW_008336028.1:75977-78290 GCF_000622305.1 Nannospalax galili | reverse complement strand
CGCCCACCCTCCATGCCCACCAGAAATTTATGTGCCCTTTGTAGCTAGTAAAGCTATCTGCATCTGTCGAAGGTCGAAGGTCGGATTCCATTTCTACTTCTTTTTTTTTTTTCCCGGGGTCTTTTACATTTTATTAGCTACTATAGTATAGACCCTAGAGCTGCCTCACTCCCGCCTCCACCCCAAGGTGTCAGCCTTCCCAGGAGCCCCTGCCTTTGCTGCCTGGGCCGGCTGGGAGTCCTGTTGCCCTGAGCCAGGGATTCCTTCTATTGCTCTGACTGCTTCTCAAGGTCGGGAAGCTGGGATTCATATCGTTTAATCTCAGCTGTGATGTAGTCAAGCCTCTTCCCCACTGTGGCTCGAGTTCCGAGCTCCTGTTTGGCGAGCACGGAACCCAGAAGTTTAAAGACCACGTCGGATCCATCCAGCAAGGCCTGTTCCTCTTTCACGATATCGTTTTCTGTTAGTTGCGCCTCAAGCTTCTGCCTCCCTGACATGGATTTACTCAAGTCCTGCAGCTGTTGGCATTTCTCCACTTTGCCCCGCAGCTTCCTTTGGATCAGTTCGGCCATGGCGAGGGAGGAAGCCTACAGGGAGTGGGGCAATGGGTCTGAAGTTCGGGCAGGCACCTGAGCTCCCCTTCCTAGGGCCCTGCTCACGTTCTCCCCTCTGTATCCCCATTTCTACTTCTTTATCACTTAGCCTTTGCATCGCGACGCTGACATCTCTAACAGTGGTGGTACACGCCTTTGGACACGGGTGAAAGGAAAGGATCAGTTAAGTCAATGACCTGAAAGAGTGTGGAAAACACTGTCTCAGAAATATGTATGCCAGGTGTTGTGGCTCACGCCTTTAATCCCAGCACTTGGAAGCAGAGGCAGGGGGATCTCTGTGAGTTCAAGGCCAGCCTGCTCTACATAGTGAGTTCCAGGACAGCTGGGCCTACAGGGAGACCCTGTCTGAAAAAAAAAAAAAAAGGTATGTGTGGAGGAATGAGCAGAGCGCATGGGATGAAGAGCTGAAATGTTCTCACTTGAGGGCCTTAGCCACAGGGGATCCCGAGGAAGTCAACCTGAAGATGTGCAGGGACAGGATCCCCCACTTATGTGCTGGGAACAATACCACTCTCTTTTGAAAAAAATGGGCATCAACAGTTTGGGCGGCACAGTGGAGAGCATGGCTTGAAGATCCTGGTCATAGTGGCTCCTCTTCTCTCTGTTGCTGAATTGTCCCAAAAAAGCAGAAGACTCAAGGCATGGGTACAGAATGTATGGACTATATTGTGTGCTAAGAACAGAAGGGCTGTGAGAACTGGCCTTCAGAGCAGTAGCCACACTAAGTACAAAGCAAGTCAGGTGGTCACAATATGTCCTTATCCTGTGATGGTCCTGCTCTGTGAGTGTGGATGGAACTGTAACATACCAAACTTCCCCCTTTAGGGGATTTTGTATGAATGGTAATATCCTTGTGGTCACCTCAGATCTCCAGCTTGAATTCTGTTCAGGCCTTCAGAACTAGCAGGTTGTAAGAACTCAGCATAAAACCACAAGGGCATTTCACCACAGGACTAATAATGAAAAAAATCAAGTATCACCAAAGTCTAATTTCTTTTTGTTACAGAGAAAATCCAGTTTTTAGGTGCAGTAAATCCTTTAGGCAAGGGCAGGGACTTTCATCCATGTGCTGCAGCCCTGGTTAACCCTGAAAGTGTTACAAGAAAACACAGGCAGTACCCTACAAGGCAGAACAGGGCTTTCTAAATGCAACTTCGGTCTCTCAGGAACTAAGGTCAACAGTTGACAAACGGGACCCCATTAAACAAGAGAGCTTCTGTACAGCAAGGGAAATGACAAATTGAAGAGGAAAGGTGGAGCATGGGAGGAAAATTTGCCCCCACCTGCGGGGACCCTGTACAGGTAAGGCTCGAGGGGGACTACTCCCTGAAAGGAAAAATGGGCAAGAAAGAAGAGACGGAGCCCAAGCAAGTCCACTTGTCAAGGGTCGCTTTATTGTATTGGAAGCTTTTCTTATATACAATTTGTATTTAGAAGGGGTTGAAGAAGTTGGTCAAAAGATTACAGCATTTTTATGGGTATGGGAGGGGGACTGAGCAATTCAGCAACCTGACTGACCACCAGGTGTTCCAAGAGATTACTGCATGACTTATCTTTTCCGAGAACTGTTTGCAAGGGGAAGAGAAAGATAACCTTGCCATAAATTCTTTCTCAAGGTTACTAGTGCAGGCAGAATGTCCTGCTTAAGTCAACTGTTTGTAGAGCCATATTATATTTTTTGGTAATGAATGTTGTTTCT
>NW_008336028.1:66909-69700 GCF_000622305.1 Nannospalax galili | reverse complement strand
CTATAACTTGTTTACTTAGGTCATTTTTAGCTTTTAGAAGGATATCTGTATGGGCGGTAGTTATGGGAAGAACGGGTGCACAGAGGGTCGGTGGGTATGGAGGTAGGGGAGGTGCAGAAGCAACAAGAGGGGGCCAGTCAGGATTATGATATCGGGCGGCCTCTTCCTCTAAGTCACTCTCCTCAGAGGGGGTTAATCCTTCAGGAGGGGAACCTTGTTTCTGAAATATTGGGAAGGTTAAGTTGGAAGAAGGTTTTTCTTTTCTCTCTACCTTGGGCAATGTTGGATAAAGTTGGGTTGGCCCGCCTGTAGCGGTTGGCTTCGAGGGAGGCATATCGATCATGACTGATGGGTAAGGCGAGGTCTGCTCCTGATGAGCGACACCCTGAGTTACCTTTTGAAGGTTTGTCTTATTAATGGATGACACAGAGGCAGACCGAGAAAGGGGCTTAATGAAATCCTCAGCTAGGGAAATAATTTTACTTTTGTTTTCAGGAGAGTCTTTGAGAAGATCTCGGACTAATGTCCAATAGCTGAAAGTCTGAATGGGAACTGCCTCAGAGCCTTTATCCTTTAATAGTTCATTTAAACACTGTCCCACTTGGTCCCATTTTTTAGGGTTGATTTCAGGACCATCTATAACAAACCAAGGACACTGGTCACTCACAAAAAATTTAAAATTTACAAGATCTTTTTTCTTAACTCAGACTCCTCTTTCTTTGAGGGAGGCCTTCAAGTCCCTAATAAAAATAGCCTCCTTAGACAGTTGCTGGCCCAATTTTTGAGACAGAGACAACAGATCAGCATTCAGAGAGGCCGTCCTCAAATGCGTACCCGTTTCTGTCTTCAACCATCTCTGTCTGGCGAGGGTCTGTACCTCGAGGCCCATGTAGGTGCCACTTGAGAGTGCAGATCAAACGAGGCGGCGATCCGGCGCAGTTACTTTCTCTTTGTCAGAGGCCGTCCTCAAATGCGTACCCGTTTCTGTCTTCAACCATCTCTGTCTGGCGAGGGTCTGTACCTCGAGGCCCATGTTTAGGTGCCACTTGCCTTCACCTGCAGGGACCCTGTACAGGTAAAGCTCGAGGGGGACCACTCCCTGAAAGGAAAAACGGGTGAGAAAGAAGAGATGGAGTCCAAGCAAGTCCACTTGTGCAGGGACATGGCGTCCTGACCTCCGCCTCCCCCTTGTAAGAGCTTGGGTATCTGTGGTTATTGCTGGAATTGTTTATCACAAGGACTTTCTCCTGATTCCAAGAAGTTGGTCAAAAGGTTACAGCATTATTATGGGTATGGGAGGGGGACTGAGCAATTCAGCAACATGACTGACCGCCAGGTTTTCCAAGAGATTACTGTATGACTTATCTTTCCGAGAACTGTTTGCAAGGGGAAGAGAAAGATAACCTTGCCATAAATTCTTTCCCAAGGTTACTTGTGCAAGCAGAATGTCCTGCTTAAGTCAACTGTTTGTAGAGCTATATTATATTTTTTGGTAATGAATGTTGTTTCTCCAGCTCCCGACATTTCTTTCTTTCTTTCTTTCTTTCTTTCTTTCTTTCTTTCTTTCTTTCTTTCTTTCTTTCTTTCTTTCTTTCTATTTTAAGTTTTTTTTTGAGACAGAATCTGCCTGTAGCCCCAGCTGTCCTGGAACTCACTATCTAGACCACACTGGCCTTTAACTCACAGAGATCTGCTTGCCTCTGCCTCCTGAGTGAGATTTATATATTTTTTTATGGGGCTTTTGGCTGCTCTAACATTCTCTCCTCTGAAGAGGTAACCCTAAAGTCTTTTAAGAATTAGATCCAAACTCCCAACTATTTTTGACATTTTAGGCCTTTGGAACAGAGTATGTTGCTAAGAGGCCCAAGGACATTGTGAGTTTTAGCCAAGAAACTGGTTACTTTTCTTTGGGGTCTCTTTACCCTAACTGCCTAGCCAATTCCTACCTCCTATTATCACACCATCCTCTGAGGAGGTTACCCAAATTAACATTAGGGAATCAGGATGCAGACAGCTCTGGCTTCTTCCATGCTGAACAGGGACGCTGAGTGAGGCAACTGGGGTACCCCTTCAGTTGATGTATCTAAAAGACCCCCAAATTGCATAACTCTTATCTCTAAGGGGAAAAGAAAGTCCTTGAATTGTGAATAGGAGATGTGAGGAGAAGTAAGGCAAGAGTAATTAGCGTTACAAGTCCTAGACAGGGAACTAGAAAAAAGACAGAACCGGGGAATTTTCAAACGTTCATATCAGACTTCATTGGAATGTCTTGCGAAGGGCTTCCAAAAGCATCCCTCTATTGGGTTACTCCTCATTTTTCTTTTGTCTTCCAAGGTTATGAAGACCTGGTGGTCTTGATCTCACAGAGATCTACCCACATCTGCCACGAGAGTGCTGAGACTAAAATCATGTGCCACCTCTCCCATGTTTTGTTTTTGATTTAAATTGGCCTTTACTTTTTACGAGGGTTTATGAGGCATTCAGAGCAGAATAAAGTCTGGCATTTTAAGTTTATACCTTTTGAGCCTCCCTATGGGCATTGTAGTAGCTAGGTTAAATATTTAATAATGGCTTAAACTATGCTTTTCTTTCAAATTAAATGAGCAGAGATGAATAATTGTACCAAATACAGTATATACACATTAACATTATCAATAAACTATAGGATTTCTTAGTAAGCCATGAAATATGTTTTAGAAATGACCCCCCCCCTTTTTAATGTTTAGAGTTTCATCTTACATAGGCTTTGCTAAGAAAGGAATCTTGAAAAAACTCTTTTCTTGTGTGTACT
>NW_008336028.1:62085-66864 GCF_000622305.1 Nannospalax galili | reverse complement strand
AATCCTTAAAACTTCTACCTTTATATACACCCAGAGATACACAAATCACACATAAAAGCACAGAGATAGGTCATCCTCTTAGTGCAAGGAATGAAGAGGTTAGCATCTCAGAGAGGGCAATTATCCAATAGAAACAATCCCATCCTGGAGCAGGAGTAACAACTCTCAAATTAACTGTTACCCTCAAGCCTTAGAGACAACGTCACAGAACCAGTTTTGAGACAAAGAACAAGGAGATAACATCTTTACCAAAACTGTAAAACTGTGTAGTTATGTCCATCTTGTCTTTAAAAAAATGTTTTTCAATTTAATAAACATTCATGGTAGTCCTCTCCAAGTAAGATCTAGGCCATGAACCTCCTCTCTGGTTGCACTGTTGGCCATCACTCTGCCTCTTTCATTGGCTACTGGACATGTGGCCAAATTATTTTGCCTATTGTGGTAGTTTGAGTTGGGAATCTTCATTAAGATTTTAGTTTTACTACAGAAAAAAAGGAAATTGGACCAATGTAACGACTCCAGTTTACTTTCGTGCACACTTACAAACCAATTATTTACTGGGTAAATGATAGAAAAATGATAAGCACATGCAGACAGTGCATGCCTATGTCATCCTGCAGAAGACTTACCATCCAAGACTGTCAAGGTTACTGCTATTGGGAGTATAACTCCTGCGATCCTCACTGTGAAAAGGAGACAACAAAGATCTTTAGCAAACATAGAGATCCATTATTTTACATGTAGTGCAGTCTTCAAAGGAACTTTATTACATTTAACAGTTTATTATTACTATTTTAAAAAAGAAATCATAAGATTTTTATTTCCTTATAACTATTATACAGTTGAAATAAAAAATGTTATTTAATGTATATTTATTTAGAATCCATTTTGAAAGGAAATTCTTATTAAAATCTATGTTTAGAACACAAAATTTTATGCTTTAATGAGATCTTTATCTTGTGACTCTAATAAATGCTGGTTTGCATGAGAAATTACCATTTTAAGGTTTATGAAACTCTTCGTAGACTCAAAGATAGCATTTTATATGTTTGAGAATTTTAGAGTACCCACATTTAAAAGGCAGTGTGTCCTTACCAAGCCCTTTCCTACATTACCAAAAACACCAATTATACCTGCACAAGTGTATTTTAATTGGGAATGATCAAAACAGAAATAATGATTTTGGAACATAACCCAAATTAATAAGAAGCACACGGAAGTGACCACAGCCTGTTGCAGACAGGACTGGAGGACATACATGCAGGGCAGGAGCACACCAGAGACACATGTGACACAACGATATACAGTGCAGGTGCAACAAGAAAATGCGGAAAGTCTAAGTCCCTTCCTCTTTAAGGTTGGAGAAGAGTGTGGCATAAAGACCAAAAAGTGAATTTGGGGCCCTGGAAAATGGCTCAGAGGTTAAGAACACTGGCTGCTCTTGCAAAGGATGTGAGTTCATTCCCAGCACCCACATGACAGCTAATAACTTCCCCTAACTCCAATTCCAGGGGATCTAACACCCTTTCCGGACCTCTTCAGGCATTGCATGACACAGCTACACTTACATACATGCAGGAAATACACTCATGCCTAAAATAAAAAAAATAATTAAAAAACTATTATTTTAAAAGGTGAAGATTGTCATGTAGATTTAAGGTAATAACTCTCCTTTTAGCAGTTAAGTAGTTGACAGGCAGATGCCTTTGTTGAAGAGAATCTTTTGTTTTTGAGGAAGGAAGCTGGCAGTGCTCTCCCTGTCTAAGCTCTCAGCATGCAGAGAGTAGAGGAGACACAGGACCACAAAGCAGCAGAGCACTTTGAATAATGAGGTCAACAGAAAACCTAAAGGCAGCTACTCTGACCATGCTACTCTGCACCCAGAATGCACTGTTTCCAGGAAGTACTCTCCTCTCTCTCAGGCTGCTCTCTTGGAGACAAGAGACTGGCTTAGGCCATCTGGGAATCATCTCTTAAGACATCCAAGGAAAGTCATATGGTGAGCAGTGTAGACATGTGAGGGAGTGTGACACAGAGGAAAGGACACGTTCAGGGGTGCCAAGGGAACGGAGATCAGGCTGTAGATCCCCTGGTAGGAGATAGACAGAAAGACACAGACACAGACACAGACACACAGACACAGACACACACACAGGCACACACACATACACACACAGGCACATACACACATACACAAACATAGACAGACACATACACATACACACATAACGCACATACACATACACATATAAACAAACACACATATATACAAATACACACCAAACACACATACACATACATACACACTCATATAGACACACACATACACACACACCACACACACATACACACACATACACACACATACACACACACCACACACACATACACACACATATACACACAGACACACAGACACACATATACACAAATACACACACACACCACACACACATAAACATACACACATAGACACACATACACACACATACACATACATACACACATAGACACACACATGTACACACAAACACACACACACCATACACACATACACATACACACATACACACAGACACACAGACACAGACATATACACACACACACATACACAAATTTCACTACAGCTGAGGGATGAACCTACCTGCTCAGGTCTTAACTCTCTGTCAAACACAAAGGTCCCCATATTGACAGATTTCTCTCTCCCTGCCTAGTCTCACATTTAAGCTTCTGGAACCTTCCCACCACTGGAGTCAGTATTGAAGCAGTACCAACCTATGTTCCTGAAGGGGAGAGTGTCCTTCTACTCGCCCGTGATCTGCCGGCAAATCCTGTAGCCTTTTACTGGTTCAAGTGGGAAAGTGTGCTCTCAATTGATCCCACCAATACTACAGACATCGGTATGGCCAGGGGAAATAAAATCGCATCATATGAAATACCGACTAGTTTCAAATACATGGGGCCCGCATACAGCAGGAGAGTGACGCTGTACACCAATGGATCCCTGCTGATCAAGAACATCACACAGAAGGACACATGAGTCTTCGTCCTACGTACCGTAGATAAGAACCAAGAAAATATCTTCGCCACCGGGGAGTTCTTTGTTCAGAGTGAGTAGTTTTGTGTGACCTCTTGGTGCTGGGTGTGGCTAACCCACTTCACACACACAGGCTTGTGAGGCCTCGACTATGCCCTCCTCCCCTCTGCACTGTGTCCCCAGGTCAGGGTTTGAGCACTCAGACAGGACTCACAAAATGCAGTATGTCACAATCCCTTGATTGATATGTTCGATATGACTGATATGACTGATGTGTTTGATATGACTGATGTGTTCGATATGACTGATATGACATATCATATGACTGATATGTTTGATATGACTGATATGACTGATATGACTGACATGACTGATATGACATATCGTATGACTGATATGTTCGATAGAACAATGCTTCTAGAAAAAATGAATTCTGTCTTTCAGAGTAGCTAGCAAAAATCAATATTTTCAACATGCTAAATGAGATGACAGACATACCAACTGCTGTGACCTGACCATATATATGTACTAAAATTTCATACTGCACTGCACAAGCATATCTCTTTATTATGTATTGACTAATTTTTAACTTAATATTTTGACAGTACACATGGGTATTTCTGGGATTCCCATTCTATCCCATTCCTCTACAGGCTTCATCTCCGTCACACACAGTTCTGCCTATAGCATCTTTGTACTAAATTATGAAATCAAGAAGTGTGTATTCTAACCTTATTTTTCAGTTTCAAGATTCTGTCAGCTAATTGGTGGTCCCTTGAGATTCCACAAGAGTCCTAGAATAGATTTTTCTAATTCTGTGCAAAATACCACTGCCATTTTGATAAAATTGACACTGAATCTACAGATCACTTCCCAGTAATATTATCTTTTTTAAAAACTTAAGTCTTCTTAAGGCGGATGGCATGTGCCCATAATTCCAGTTACATAGGATGCTGAGACAGGAAGATCACAAGTTCTAAGCGTACCTGGTCTACATAGGAAGTCCAAGAATAACTTAGTGACTCCCTGCAGCAAAATGAAAATAAAAATCTTAGGGGCTGGTGCCGGGGGTTCGAACCAGCAATCCCCACACAGTGATGATTGGGGATGAGTAAGTGTGCTGTTCGCCAGCCCATGCCGCCCCCAATACCGGGAACACTCAGGCGCAAAGGGAAGCCTCCTCAAGCAGGGACTCATTTATTGCAGGTGTTACAGAGCTTATAAAGGCATCTGGAGATTCCCCTCCCCCCTGAGAGTTTATCTTAAGGACAGTCACGCGCTGATCATGCACTCCTCAGCAGTGCTGAAGTATCCTTCAGACTTTCAAAACAAGCCAGGCTGCGACCCAGTAACTTCCCTAGGACCTCTGCAAGATGGGGCCTTTAGTCCCCACAGGCTGGCACATAGCTCAGTGGGAGAGCACTCAGTATGCAGAGGGCCCTGGGTTCCATTCTAGTCCTACAGACAATAGGAATAATGAAATTAAGTCTTCTAACCTGTGAACAGCAGAACCCTTTGCGTTTAATTATGTTCTTTCATCTTCAAGAAATTTTTGGTAATTTTCTAGATGAGAGTCTTTTACCTCCTCAGTGAAATTAATTCTGAATATTTTATTCCTTTATTTTCATGGTATTTCATTGTATTCTCTAAGAAATGTATTTTCTTTAAACAATGTTCTTATTTACTATTTTTATTTAGTGTGTGTGTGTGTGTGTGTGTGTGTGTGTGTGTGTGTGTATTGC
>NW_008336028.1:60724-62060 GCF_000622305.1 Nannospalax galili | reverse complement strand
AGGTCAGAAGAGGCTGTTGGATCCCCTGTGACTGGTGTTACGGACAGTCGTTAGGGGCCGTGTGGGTGCTGGGAGTCAAATTGGGGTCTTCTGCAAGAACAATCAGTGTTCTTAACCACTGAGCCATCACTCCAGCCCAGACAAATATGAATATTTTCTTAATTCATTTAGAATTGTTCATAGTTAAGGCTCCTGCTTTAATTCAGTGGCTAAAAACTTATTTAACATGCATGATACCCTAGGTTCAATCCACAGAACTGACAGGAATTTACACAAAGAAATATGCCAGGCATGGTGGTGCATTGTGGAGGCAGAGGAAGGAGGGTCTCTGTGAGTTCATGGCCAGCCTCGTCTATGTAGTGAGTTCCAGGCCAGCTTGGGCTATAGGGAGACCCTGTATCAAAAAGGAAAAAAAAAAAAAAAGAAAAAAAAAAAAGAAAAGAAAAGAAACCCGATTGTTCATTCTTCAGTGAGTTTAAAGATATTTATAGAAATAATGCATGAGGGCAGGTGCGTGCTGATATCCCTCAATTTTGCTGACTGTGCCATTAGTTCGTGGAAGAGGAAAAGGACTTAAATGTAAAATTTCAGACCTTGTAGCTTATTAGTTTTCACTGCATGCTATGCATCCATAATGGGATTATGTGAACAAGTTCTTAACTGGGGAAGATGTATGTGAAGGAAATTAGACAGGAACAGGTGGAGCCAGGCAGAATACTCAGACCACATGTAGTTCTGATCCCAATGGGGCCAGACCAGGGGGCATGACCTAGACAGTATCAGTTCTTGGAGTGTTTCTGCAAGGCTGAGGGTGAGTCTTCAGTCTGAGTGGCCTTTGGAGAAGTGCAAGTATATCATGCAATGCCCACAGAGGTCAGAAGAGGGCATCGGATCCCTTGGACCTGGAGTTACAGACAGTTGTTAACTTCCATGTGGATGCTGAGAATCAAACCTGGGTCTTCTCTGAGAGCAGTCAGTACTCTTAACTGCTGAGCGAACTCTGCAGTCCTGCTATTTATTTATTTATTTTTTGCTTCTGTTTTCTGGGCAGAGATCCATGTAGTCTTGTGATTGTTACAGGTGCCTATTGGGTGACCTTTTCTTGGGGAGATGTGAACAAGTGTCTGTTTGCCCTAGACAGAGCACAGACAACAGACCAGAACAATAACTCCCCTGAGGTACAACCTGTCAAACCAATGAGCACCAGGTTTCCTTACAGAGCACAGGCAACTCCAAAACAGCCATATCACCAAAAAGTCTCACCCCAGAATAGATGATGACCCTCTCATAACTGCATAGACGGGGTATTCTGTCCAGTTAACCTTTGACATTATAT
>NW_008336028.1:43224-60588 GCF_000622305.1 Nannospalax galili | reverse complement strand
AGGGTACATCTCTTTCAAAATTGGCTGTACATTTCTAGGTTTACAGATGAATTATTACGCTTATATAATCTTTTACTCATTATAAACTCTATATGACATAAAATTAAATGAGGTTCCAACATTTAAAAAAGATCTCATACATTAAAAAACTTTTTAAAAAATTAAAAATGAGGGACTGGAGAGATGGCTCAGTGCTTCAGAGCAATTGCTGTTCTGCAGAGGACCTGGGCTCAGTTCTGAGCACTTACATGATGGTAACGGCAGCCCTTAGCTCCAGCTCTGGGGGATCCCTGCAGACACTCTTGACCTCCTCAGGCATGGCATACTCATGATATGCTCACACACATTCAGAAAATACACTCATACACATAATAAATAAAATATTTTTAAAAAGGAAAAAGAAAAATAAAAAAAGATAAGATCAACATGTCAAACTACTCATGGTAGTACATACCTGTAATTCTAGTACTCAGGGGGTTGAAGAAGGGGCTTTGGAAGCCTATTTGGACCCAGCTAAAGAAACTTACCAAGTATGTGCCTTCACCTAAAAGGGAAAAATAAGGATAGAGATATAGTTCATTTGTATGTGATTGAATATATTGACTATGTTAGGCCCTGGGGTCATTCCCCAGTACTATGGAAACAAAGAAATGCAAGATTTTTATTTTTTTGTCTTTTTGAGACAGGGTTTCCCTGTAGCCCCAACTGACCTGGACTCACTACGCAGACCAGGCTGGCCTTGAACTCACAGAGATCCACCTGCCTCCCAAGTGCTGGGATTAAAGGCTTGTGCCACAAAGCCTGGCTGTAAAGCAACAAAATTTTAATCAGGCATTGTAAAGGAAACATTTTCCCACAGATTCTGGAAAGTGCTGCTCAGATAGAAACTGACCAGGGACCCATTCAGGTTTAGATCCCCATGGATGTGTCTTAAACTGAAAGCAACCACTTTACTCTAGGGAAAGAGATAGCTGATAACTAGGACCCACCATCCAGATTCCTGAAAAGGTGTTTCTTGTGTGCCAGAGACATTTGGTGGATGACCACCAAACCAATAGACTGCTCATAAATCAAATCAGAGTAAGATAACCAGCTCCTGGAATCCCATGACTCTGAACAGTGAAGCAGTACAGTCACCCTGTGTTTAAGGCCAGGCTGGACTCCAAGAAAAGAAACACCAATCCAGTCAATCAACCAAACCACATATCAATAATAAAACTTGATTATAAACAAAACAAATACACTGAGATACTGAAGGAGAGTCCCCCTCAGACAACCCCCCGACTGTCCTGTGGCAAGGTCTGCCCTCCACCTGACTCTGGAAATCCCCTAGATTGTTTGAACCCTTTCCTGTTACATCTGTTTATGGTTTCTATGGAAATGGTCTGGGGCAGAAGAGGAAGAACGGTCTGCTCCCTGTAAGCCAAACAATGGCTCTATAGGTTAAAGCGCTGGAAATCAGCCCTAGATTGTTCAAACCCTTTTCTGGTACATCTGTTTATGGTTTCTATAGAAATCC
Source organism: Nannospalax galili (assembly GCF_000622305.1). Lineage (NCBI taxonomy): Eukaryota > Metazoa > Chordata > Mammalia > Rodentia > Spalacidae > Nannospalax > Nannospalax galili. Next base: position 59,069 of record NW_008336028.1, on the reverse strand, counting down.
CCTGCTCTGTGGCTTTTGTGCCTAAAAACCCTGCGTCTATGGCTCTGGGTTGCAGTGTAGCTCCCGAGCCTGTCTGCATCCCAGGGCAGTCAGTTTCAATAAAGCAGTTATGTTCTTCTGAATCTTAATGTCTGAATGGTCAATTCAGGGAATTTCACCCCGAACATTTTTGGGGCTCTCTCCAGGATTCTCTCAAAGATCCTTTGTCTGTTCCCCTGTCTTTTTTGTTCTCCATTTTGCCCCCAACGACATCAGATCTGCTTTCTCCTGCATTGAATCTGTTTTGATTTCTGTTCTGGCTGTCTGGACGTCTGGGGGTTCAAGGGAGAGAAACTGGATATGGTATTGCTCTCTGTGCCAGAGGAGGGGGGACGCCCCAACCCTCCATCTGAATGGTTGACCACTGTGCCCTCCGGGCCTTCGGTGTCAACCCTATCCAATGTGGAGCACCTTTGTTCTGTGTTAGTCAAGGCTTGAATGGATCTACCTGATCTGTCTGGTTCTCGTTTGTCTTTGTTTTGGCATAATCATTTTATTTTCCATCCTGGATCAATCCCCTTCATCTGAAGACACTCCCCTTGACTTAATTATTTTTCATTTTAAGGATTTCCAGAAGGAGGCCACAATCTCTGGAGACACCATCTATTAGTGGAAATTCTGTAAACTTTGTTTTCTCAAATGGCCATCTTTTGATGGTGACTGGCCCCCCACTGGGTCCTTTGATGTTAACAAACTTTCTTCTGTTCAGTCTGTGATCTTTTTCACAGCTGGGACCGGGCTTTCATGCTGGCCCCCTAAAAATAGACCAATGTGCCTAATGTAAGGAGATGGGACATTGGATAAGGGATTATCCTCGGAAATGTGAGGGAGCTCAAAATGTACTTGAGTTAAAAGACTGAGGGTGTCAGGGGGTGTCTCTGCTCCACAAGCCCTGGCTAACCCTGAAGGTGGGTGGGAGGCCATTTGACTTTCTGGTTGATACTTGTGCCACCTTTCAGTTCTGAAGAGACCACCTGGGCCCCTGACAGGACAACAAACTTTTATTTAAGTGGCCTCAGGTTGCTGTACTTACCCTTGGATCACCAAAAGGACTGTTGACTTGGGTACAGGGAGGGTCCAACATTCCTTCATCATTATTCCTGACTCTCCCTACTTGCTGCTGGTCCATGACTTGCTAAGTAAACTCTGCCTCAATCCATTTTGACAAAGATAAGGTCAATGAAGAGACCACTGGATTTGTCTCACCTTGTGGCCTGAGGGTAAACACCATCTTGTTGAAGGGCCCCCTCTGGACCAATTGCTATCCCTAACTGCTAAATTGATGCAGGAGATTGCTCAGGTCTGTACCAAGAGAAACCCTCCAGGATTTGCATCCCACCGACCACCTGTAATGGTCTCTCTGAAAGCCACTGTTATCCCAGGCTGTGTATGACAGTACCAGATATCCTTTGAAGCACAAGCCTTTATGTGGTTCACTTAAAAAGACTGTGGGAATCTGGCATCTTAATCCCCTGTCAATCCCCTTGGAACAACCCCTACTCCCTGTGAAGAAACCAGGGACTAATGACTATAGACCAGTGCAGGATCTGGGAGAGGTGAATAAGAGAGTCACGGACATATACCCTCCTGACCTCCCTGGCCCCTGACAGGATGATTCGTACCATCCTGGATTTGAAAGATGCTTTTTAAAGTATCCCTTTGGACAAGGGAAGACAACCCATTTTGCCTTTGAATAGCCAGTTCCTGAAGAAGGGCTCAGTGGCCAATGACCTGGACATGGCTTCCACTAGGGTTTAAGAACTCTGCCATTATCTTTGACGAGGCCTTGCATGAAGACCTCCGAGGGCTCCAAACTACACATCCCCAAGTTTCTCTTCTGCAATACATAGACCATTTGCTCCTTGCCCCCTCTGACCGCCCCTCTTGCCTAGAGGCTACAAAAGACTTGTTGAAGGAACTTCAATACCTGGGGTACAAAGTATCTGCTAAAAAGGCACAGATCTGCCAGGAGGAGGTACAGTATCTGGGGTTTCAATTGCAAGGGGGTATGCACAGACTCTCCTTTGCAAGAGAAAAGGCCGACCAGGACATCCCCATTCCCCTAAGCCAGACACATCAGAGAATTCTGGGGTCAGCTGAATGTTGTCACCTGTGGATACCTGGTTTCACAGATATGGCCAGGCCTCTATAAGAGGTAACAAGGGGGAGGACCCTCAGAATTTTCCTGGGGAGAAGAACAATAGCAGGCCTTTGACAACCTAAACCAGGCATTCACTACTGCATTAGCCCTAGTCCTACCTTCTGTCTCGAGGCCCTTCTACCTTTATGTAGATGAACAGTTTGGTGTAGCAAAGTGTGTACTTGTTCAACCATTGGCCCCCTGGAAGAGACCAATAGCCTGCCTCTCAAAAAAATTAGACTCAGTAGCAGCTGGATGGCCAACATGTTTGAAGATCACAGTGGGCACTGCATTCCTACTTAAGGATGCTGATAAGCTCACCTTGGGACAACAACTCATTGTGACCACCTCCCATGCTATTGAAGGGTTGAAGGGATGCTGAGGGCACCACCTGATCACTGGCTCATGAGTGCAAGTTTAATTCATTAGGAGACTCTTCTACTAGATGTGCTCTGCCTGACATGTGTGGTGACCAGTGCCTTAAACCCTGCATCCCTGCTCCCTGAGACTGATTCTGAGACAGTTATGCATCACGATTGCCCTGAACTGCTGCAGCATGTCCAGGGAACCCAACCTGATCTCACCGACATACCATGGAAGAACCCTGACTTGGTGATGGACACAGACGGGAGTAGTTACATAAAAGATGGCTCAGGTGTGCAGAGGTGGCAGTAGTCACCCAGGAGGACGTCCTATGGGTGGAAGCCCTGCCCAAAGGAACCTCTGCAAAAAAGGTCGAACTGAGAGCCTTGATTCAGGCCCTAAGACTAGGGCCTGAGAGGGTAAGACTATCAATATTTACACTGACAGTAAATATGCTTTTGCCACTGTTTATGTACATGGGGCCGTCTATCGAGAAAGAAGTCTCCTGATATCAGAAGAAAAGACTATTAAACACAAACAAGAGATCATTGCTTTGTAAAGCGCCATATGGATGCCCAAAAGGGTGGCAGTCATTCATTGCCCAGGACACCAAAAGAACAACACACCTGAGGCCCGAGGATTCCAAAAGTTGTATCAAGTTGCCAAGGAAATAGAAGAATCCCCATCCGAAACTGCTCTCCTAGCTGTGCCGGATCCTACATTAGCTGAAAAGCCTTCTTCCACAGAAGAGAATGAGAAATATTTCCAGACAATTCAAAATGGGTATGTCTCCTCAGGATGGAGACACACGTCCGATGGCAAGTTCATCATCCCTCGCCAAGTGGCAGAAATGCTAGTTCAATGACTTCATGAAGGAACCCACTTGGGAAAAGAAAAGATCAGGTTATTACTAACCAGATGCTTCCAGTTTCCTTCCTCAACAGCTATTATACAGGACCTCACTTCCAGACGTGTGGCATGTGAGATGACTAATGCCTCCCTCAAAAAAGGAAAATCCTCAGGAAAACATGAAAGAGGGACTTCCCCCAGAGTCCACTGGGAGGTAGGCTTCACTGAGGTAAAGCCAGGACGATTTGGATATAAATATTTACTGGTTTTTGTAGATACCTTTTCAGGATGGGTAGAAGCCTTTCTCACCAAGAAGGAAACGGTAACCACAGTTGCCAAGAAGTTGCTAGATGAACTCATTCCCAGGTTTGGTGTGCCCCTGGTGTTAGGATCTGACAATGGACCAGCGTTCATCTCTCATGTAATTCAGACCTTAGCAAAGGCCCTGGGGACAGATTGGAAACTACATTGTGGTTACCATCCCCAGAGTTCAGGACAGGTAGAGAGGATGAATCTGACCCTTAAGGAGACCTTGGTTAAATTAACCTTAGAATTTGGCACAGACTGGGTGACTCTCCTCCCTTTTTCTCTCCTCAGGGTTAGAAACTCCCCCTATATCCAGGGAATAACTCCTTTTGAGATTCTTTTTGGAAGACCCCCTCCCCTGGTCCCAAGGTTAAACTCAGAACTGGTGGCTGCAATATCTAATCCTGAAACCCTGCAGTCTACTAGGGCATTACAGGCTGTACAGGAGCAACTCCACCCCCTATTCTGGCATATGCATGAACTGCCTCCAGGTACTCACATCCTTACTGACCTGCCGACATTGTCTGGATAAAGTGACATCAGAAGGAGACATTGGCTCCTCGGTGGAAAGGACCATTCACTGTTATCCTGATGACTCCCACGGCAGTGAAGGTGGATGGACTCCACAGCTGGATTCATCACTCACATGTCAAACCTGCCCAGGGTGACCGAAAAAAAGAAAGGTCGAACATCACCCAGAAGACCCCTTGAAACTTCGATTGGTAAAAGACATTTCATCTGTCCCCTGGTGTCAATGACTCTGCTCCTGCTGACTCTACCCTATGGGATGCCCCCCCCCAAGGAATCCACCAACCCCAGACTTACGTTTCAAAGTTATCTGATACACAGACAGGGAAGGTTATTATGGAGGTGACATCTCCTAACCCTCAGATTGCTCCCCAAGACCTGTAACCCTCTAATCATAACCCTAAAACAATGGGATGTCTTTACTATGGATCAGAAATGAGACACGGGCTGCACATGGAGACTGAGGGCCTATGTATCTGGCATGGATCCTAGAACCGTATTTACAATTCAAAAATCCCCAAACCCATACTGCCTCGACCCACAGGACTTTTGGCAGATTCAGCTCCCCCTCCTTTAGAAACCCTGACTTAATTGGTCCTCAGCCTGACCACTCTCCCAACTATGAGGATGATCCCTCTGAGGGATGAATATTTCCCTCCCCTTCTAGAGGGGAAGTGCCTTATAAATACCGTGAAGGCTACCTTCCAGTATTTAAATAACACAAGCCCTGAGATGACCAGAGACTGCTGGCTCTGCCTGGAACCCCAAACACCCTACTACATAGGTTTTGCCCTCACTGCAAAAAGGGAGGAATTAAATGTAGTGCCCCTGAATGACAATGCTTCATGTTCCTGGGAAACTACTTTCACCCTAGGGGATCTGAAGGGGAAGGGGCTGTATTTCACATCCAAAGAATATCCTTTGACTACTCCTCCGTACCTTGGGGTTTGTAATCACTCCTATATTTACCCAGGGACACCTGGTCTATAGGAGACACCCAATTGCTTGCTACCCCCCCACTCTACTTGGTTTGCTTGCTCCTCTGGCCTAACCCCTTGTTTGCACCCCCTTGTATTTCATAGGGAGACAGGAATTTTGTGTGCAGGTGCATGTCATGCTGCAGGTTTATTACTATGGAGGGGATGCTGGAAGACATCGTGTGGGTCTCTCTCAGCCTTGGAGAGCTGTGGCAGCCTCCATTTTAGTTCCCCTCCTTGTGGGAATGGGGATAATAGGGTCTGCCACCATAGGAACAGCACCCTGGGCCACTAGTAATTGAAACTTGAGACTCTTGAGTGAACAGGTTGATAAAGATATTAGGAGATTACATGCCACTGCCTCCTATTTAGAACAAGTAGATCACTAGTTGAAATAGTCCTTCAAAACAGGAGGAGCCTTGATTTGCTCTTTCTCAAGGAAGTTGGACTCTGCATGGCTCTGGAGAAACATGTTGTATTTAAGCGAACCACTTGAGTGTCATTAAAGACACCCTGGCCGAAATCATAAAGAGTCTTTTTGAATGAGAAAAACTCAGAAAAATTTCCTAAAACTGATTTGAGTCACTATTCTCCTGGTCACCTTTGCTTACTGCCCTTATCACTGCTGTGGCCGGTCCCCTCTTAATCCTTATAGCATTGTTAATCTTTGGAGCCTGTATCTTTAATGCTCTAGTCAAGTTTGTTAAACAAAGGTCTCTGCTGTTCAGCTGATGGTTATGAGGGCCTATTACAATCCCCTAAATGACATATATGAATCAATGTTTCGATTCAAGAAAATTTCCAAAACGAAAGAAGGGAATGAAGGAGAGTGCCCCTCAGACCCCCTCCCTTTCCTCTGAGAAAGAGCTGCCCTCAGCCTGACTCAGGAAATTCACTAGCTTGTTCAAACCTTTTCCTGGTACATCTCTTTATGGTTTCTATGGAAATGGTCTGGGGCAGAAAAGGAAGAATGTTCTGACAATGGCTGTATAGGTTAAGGCTCTTGAAATCAGCCCTAGATTCTTCGAAGCCTTTCCTAGTGCATCAGTTTATGGTTTCTATAGAAATCCCCTGCTCTGTGATTTTTGTGCTTAAAAACCTGCATTTCCAGGACTCTGGGTTGCAGTGTAGCTCCTGAGCCTGCCTGTGTCCCGTGCCAGTCAGTTTCAATAAATCAGTTAAGTTCTCCTGAGTCTCAGTGTCCCAGTGGTCAATTCAGAGAATGTTTTGGACCTAGAACAGTACAAAATACTGAACAGCAAAGTTTTTGTTAGCTCTGGCGTGGTATTGGATGTAGAGTCTCCTGAAGGTGCAGTTTCCTTGAACTGACTCTAGAGGCAACAATTATCTTGAACTTCTGATGTTGCTGGGGTTATAGCAAGCCAGTAAGCAGCGTTCCTTCATGGTCTGTGCTTCAGCTCCTGCCTCCAGGTTCCTGCCCTGGGTTCCTAAGTTGTGCTCCCTGATGAGCTGTGACCCAGGAGGTGTGAGTCAAATAAACCCTTTCCTCCCCAAGTTGGTATTCATCAGAGTGCTTTGTAAGAGCAATGAAGAAACAAACTGTAACAGTAGGTAATGGTCTCCTGAACATGAATTCATAAGGGTGAATCCCTCACGGTAGGGGAAGCACCTGGCCTTACGAGGGCTAAAGGAAGGAAGTAGCCTAAATTTCATGTTTCTATAACCAATTTGGTCAGAGTCTCTTTTAAGGTCCTATTTAACCTCTCTACTTCTCCTGAATTTGGTGACCCATAGGCACAATATAATATCCAGTTAATATTTAATGCGTTTGTCAGACTTGGGGAAATCTTGGCCATGAACGTTGGATCATTGTTGGGCCCCAATATTTGTGGCCTGCTGGTTTTCTGGGGCATCCGGGTCTTTCAGGATGAAGGCTCAATAAGCCTCCTAAGGGCAATCCAGGAACCCAGGGGCGAATCTTGAGATTCCTGAATCACCTCTCTTATCTCAGAAAGATTTGCAGGTGTCCTGGCATCTGACACCCAAAAGGACTTGGCAAATTTTCCTAGATCCCTCTACCTCTGAGGGACCCAGTCAGGTCTCTCAGAGTGGAAGAAGTGTTCTATGCATCAGTCATTGCCAGGGAAGAATGCTGGTTCAGGCCTGAGAGCAATCTTTCTGCTCTCTAATCTGATCTGGTCTTGCTCTTCTGCTGTTAGGAGAGTGACCAGGTACTAATGCCATCATTCCAGTTGGGCTGGTGGGTCTCCAGGAGACAATGAGTGTCTGGGGTTTTTCAGAGAGAGGAGAGTTTTAGGTTTCCAACTGTAAATGCCACTGGTGGAAAAAGGCATATAGACTGTAAACAGGCATGGGCACCACCTGTGGGAGTCCAAGCTTCCTACCACTTCTTGTTGCCCCAGTCTCATGGGCAGGGCTTCCCTTGGGGAGAGGGCAGGTTCCAATTCATCTTCGTCAAGGGCCTGTCCCACCTCCCTGTATACATAGCTGCTTCATCTAATGGAACTGGAGGGGGTCCTAAGGCTGAGAAGACTGGGTCTCCACCTAAGGCCATTTTGGCCGTCCATTTGGGTGTGATTCCGTTGTTCACATGAGGGAGAGGGATGTCACTCTCATCTGGCACCGGTGTCTGTGCTCCCTTGTGGAACTCGAGGACCATGGTGCTTGTAATGCAGGCCAGTGGTCCAAAACACCATGCCAGGGAGACTGGGAAGGCATCAGCCACCATACAGACTCCTCGCCTCTTGCCGCCATCAAAAATGTCAGCAGGTGAAAAGATTAACCCCTGTGTGGCGACCGCTGCCTCTTTGAAGAAGGTCATGGTTCTGGATTTATTTTCGTTACCCTGCTGTAGGCTGGTCCAGGCCACACCACACACCTGTCGTCTGTGGTGTCCACATTCTAGACTGTGTTGGCCATTGGGCAACCAACGTCTTGTCACTGGGTTACTGTACCTTGAATGTCAACCATTCAAGTTTTCAGAATGTCCTGTTTCCTGGGTGAGTAACAGATGCCATAGTCACTCTTGTCCATGTACCATCCTTCAAATGCTGAGGCATTCACCTTAGAGGAGTCTAAGTACAGCTTGTTCCCCTTCCACAGTGCCATAGATGACAGCTTGTCAAATACAGACAACAAGAAACAAGAAAAACCATAAATACAAAGCACACACACACACTCACACACACACACACACACAAAATAATACATGAGATGACAGCTTGTCAAATACAGACAACAAGAAACAAGAAAAACCATAAATATAAAGCACACACACACACTCACACACACACACACACACACACACAAAATAATACATAGTGGCCACCAATCACTGATACACGAGTTTGTAAACCTCAGTTACAGAGGGCCAGTGACATCTCACATGGTTCCATGGGCACAGGATTGCTGGCCATGTTCATCCTCTCCTCATTGTCCCCTATTGAAGTGGACAGACATACCTCCAAAAGGTTTTAAAACCAGGTAACTTTCCTTGATCTTCAAAAAATCTTTGAGGTGAGGGGTGTCCAGTAGCAGGGCCTAAAGGTCTGGGGCCCTCGAACATCCCAAATGGAACCTTCACTAGCTGTTAGTCCACATGCGCTATCCTTACACGCAAGTTGGAACCCAAGACACCCCAGCGTCTGGGATCTAAATCTCTGGGGATCTCGCTGTCGCCTCCAAAAGTAATGAGGTAACTTACCAGAGAAGACCACTCAGATACAGAAAACTGCCAAATGTAAGCCTTTATAGCTGGCCAGTAGCTACACTGGGCATTAGATCCATTACATCCAAAGTGCAGTCCCAAGAATCTCTCAGGATAAGCTTTTATACAGAAAAAGACACATCCCTATCTGCTCAGGGTGGAACCCCCCCTCCCGGCCCAAGTGTTTCTCATGGCTCAGGAGTGGAATAGTTCCCACCTGTTTCTTCCTGCAAGTACAAGTAAAGCAGAGTGGAACAGGAAGTACAGAATGCAGAAACAAGAAGTTATCAAGAGGGCCATGTACATGTGACCTGTTTCCTCAAAACCATTGTGGTACAGTTGGGCACACACTTTAAGCCAACTCCTTCTTGGTTACAGTTGCTGGCAGAAGCTAGAGCTACAGCATGGTGTAGATATGGTTAGTCTTGAGGTTACCCACCATGTTAATTTTAGGCTATTTGTGTGTGTTTTTATTGTCAGAACAGGTCATACCCTAGCTGACATACATCCAGAACTGCTTTGACGACATGTTAATAAAGCTCAGAACCTGTGATTGACCATGTCAGCAATCCTAGTTCTCAAAAAAACAAGTTATAATGAAATTTTCTAGATTTTTCTCAGTGTTTCCTAGGAAACATCTGTTCGTTGAAATCATAATATGGGTCACTTTTCTGATGCTGTGATAGAAACACTGACCCAAGCAACTTAAAGAAGGAAGAGTTTATTTGAGCTTAGGGTTCCATGGGAAGTGCATTATGTCATGGCAGGGAGGCATCATGTTTGGAGGTGGTTGGAGCAGGAGCAGCAGAAGCTAAGCTCTCACATCATCATGCAGGCACAGGAAGCAAGAGCAACTGGAGATCTGGCAAGGCTTAAGAATACTCTAGGCCCACCCCCAGTGAAATGCTTCCTCCAGGATAGCCACACTTCCTAAAACCTCTCAAAACAGCGCCATCATCTGGGGATAAAATGTCCAAATGCTTGGAGCCTATGGGGGACATTTTCATTCAAATCACCACAGTAGGTTTAGCATGTGACATTATCTTTGCTTTCGTGAAGGGCAGTAATGGAGAAGTACAGAAGCCTTGCTGTTGATATCTAGTACGCATGGACAGTGGGATATGGAGGACCATTCTGAACAGACAGAGCCACTGTGGAATAGTCTCCCCCTCCTTTTCCATCATGTAATAATGTGAGACCTGTTGGGAGCCATGCTTGACTTAAGCATAGAAGAAATGAAGACTGCCACTTTAAGAGCTGCTCTGCTCTTTGCTTCAGCATTTTGATCTGACAGGCTATGCCTTCTTGATTAATTGAATACCTTGGAAACCTAACTAAAAAGTATTGTTTCAGTTTAAGGGCACTGGAGTTTCTCACCACTGCTTGCTTGGTTTCTATATAAGAATCATGAATTCTAGTAGTTGTTAAGAGTGATCATAGGCAATACACTTTATGTCCTAGATATTGTAAACATTATGTATCTGTAACCATCATGTGAGTATCGGGTGATAGTGACGTGATGAAGCTACGTGCTTCGTCCTTACTTTCTGTTAGTATTGTATCCTTGGTGATTTCTTGGTTACCCCTGATCTGATTCCTATATAAGGTCTGTGTGCCTCACAACAAGAGGCCATTCTGTGATTGCTTCCCTGGCTGCAAGAATCTGTCTTTGAATAAATTCATTGCATAACTTCAAGACTTTTGTCTTGGTTTCTTTCTTGTTGAAGCTCCAAGCCTGGTGGGCTTGGGGGGTGTTCGACAAATGGCACCCAATGTGGGGCCCGAGTGGCTCAAAATACCCCAGACTCAAGTAAGTATAAAGAAACAGGTAAGTATGATTTTGTTAGGTATTTTCTTTTCCCTTCCTTAGTACAGTACATTTTTCATAGTTATAGGCTGCAAGTTTCTAGAGTACTGTTAGATAACTGTCTCCAGACAGTTGTAAAGTTCGGTTCGTGGTTTCCTGATATGAGACCTTTAGATTTTAAAGTCTGGGACAGAGTCAGAATAAATGTGGAAAAGGCATTTCAGACAGGAGAAACAATGTCGCTTGACTTCTGGACTGTTTGGACACTTGTTAGACCGTTTGCTGAATGCAGTCCAAGGAAATTGTTGCCAAGCCAGCTTTTTCATACATCCAGAATGGTGATTAATCTTTATAAAATTCCTGAGGCATTGAGGCATAAAGTCTTAGAGAAAGTTTGCAGAGTTATTTATTCAGAGTTCCCTCCTCCTTGCTGGGTTCCAGGCTCTCAGAGGTCAGTAAGATTGATGGCTCAGACGGCTAACTTTAAATTCTTTCACAGAAAATCAGAACTAGATATTAATAATGGCCATATTCTAAGACTGACTAAACACAATGATGAAAAACGGAACAGTGAAAGATGACATGGTTTGCTGTCTCTTTACTTTGCTGTCTAAAATGTTTTGTGCCTGCTTCTTCTTGCTTGTTTCTTAGACTCTTTCACTGCTTTGAACTGCTGTTTTGTTTCTGTTTGCCTTCTTAAAGTAACATTTACATAGGATGTAAATGTGAGAAGCTGACTCTGGACAGAAACTGGTCCTTTCTCTTCAGACTCATGCTAGTTCTCACAAGCAAACTCTGTGCTCAGGAATTTTCCAGGTTTGGGCTGACCCCCTGACCCTGTGAAAGGATCTGAGAGCAGACTGCATGTTTTATTGCTTTGGTATGCAGGATTTATCTGACAAAAAAGCATCCACCTCACAGTCAGTTTCTAGGGTACTAGTGGCTACTAGTATCCACCCAAACCTAGTGGCAGTAGGTTAATCGGGGAATATAGAGGCAGTAGTGAGGGCTGCACTCAGAAACTGATGCGGCCGTCCACAGCCGGGGGGCATTTGGGATGTAAAACTGGCATGTCCACGTGTTGTCGACACTGTTTTTTTGCAAATCTGCATCGGGTGCCATTCCCAACACATTTTGTTTTTCAATTTATTGATTTGACTTGTTGGTACAACTTAAAATTCTAATTTTCCTCATTTATGTTGGAGCCTGGTAGAGCTTTGTTTGTTGAAAATGGCATTGTTGAAATTTTGTGATGTGCTCCTTCCCGATATGACAGGTCAGTGGCTGAGGTATGGATGAGGTGGCATCCTGGGCACTCTGTACAAGTGGCTTGTGGCAGAAGTTACTTGTGGGGAGTTTTTTGGAGTACCTTGTGTCAAAATTTTACAAATAATTTTTATCTTGGATCCATTAATTTTGAAGGACGTCAATTATTTTGTGCATGTGTGTGTTGGAGCTCCTTAGTGCAGCCTTTAAGGTTGCTAACAATTGGTTGCGTTCCGACTCGGGCAACTAGTCAGAGCTTTGTGCTAAAATAGGGCCTATTGTGTATCTTATATCTTTTGTATATATTTCTTTTCTTATATATTAATTATTGAACCTGTTGGATTGATTATGTAGATATTGTAATTTAAGTTTTCTCTGTCTTGTATGTCTCATAACTTATACAACTCTGGATCCATCAGTTTCAAAGACGTCATTTATACTGTGCACACTTCTAAATTTAAAGTTTTAATTCGATAAACTGATACCAGTAACTAAAATTACATTACTAAAAAGATAAATGTGATGAATATTTCTCTTATAAATACTGCCAAAAGTTTTTCTTTAGTTTGTTTAAATTATATGTTGTTTGTCTAAGTTTCTATAGATACCTGTTCTCATTTTGTTGTTCCATAATTTGTTTTATGTTACCTTAACAACCTATTGTGCCTAGCCTGTTTGTGTCACCTTTGACTACTTGTTTCTAGATGTTTGTAGAATAGGGTAATGGTTCTGTATTAGTTTGTTCATTGTTGCCTTGGAAACTTGTTTGGTATAGGTAATTTTTTTAAATTACAGGTCATTATCTACAGACCTTGGAATGTGCTGTTACATACTTCTTAAAAGCTTCAAGGAGAAGAAATTATATGCTGGATCATAAAATTTAAAACCTTTTATTAATACTATTAAGCTTGCATTTTACTTTTAATCTGTATTTTATTTTTTATTTTGAGCCTCTGTACTCTCCTGGATTTTTAAAAATTTTTTCTTATAGTATGAGACAAGGCAATAGTCACTTGCTTTTTGTCTCTATGCTCAAAAAATATGCTTGAGGTAAGAGGTGCTGCAGTGAGCTTGCAAAAATAAATGACTTTATGGATTTTGTTGAAAAAGTTTGTCCTTGATTTTCTGAACAGGGTGCCTTAAAGATAGAGACATGGCCACAAGTGGAAAAGGAGTTATGTGATTATTATGATAAGGAAGGACCAATGAAGGTTCCAATAGATGCTTTTAGTCTCTGGGCCCTGATTCGAGATTCTATAAATTCTCGGTAAAAACTGGAGGAAACATCTAAAGGGTGTGAACTGAATTCTGTTGGTCAACCTTCTGTTCCCTCAGAAAATGTAATAGATGATGCTTTGAGCTTGTTTGATGATTTGCGAGATAATTTGATGGAGAATCCAATTTAACTGAAAAAGTTTCTGCTTTAAAATTACAAGACAGTTCTTTTTCTTCCTCATTTCTAAAGAAACAGCCTGAAATGGAAAAACAGATAAAGCATGTGCAAAAACAATTAAATTTCTTGGTAAATCAGATGCATAGTAAGCAAAAGAAGTTGCCTTTTGAAGATTCCTCTAGTCCTTCTAATATTGCAGAACTAGATCTTCCTATGATGGGAGATAAACCTGTCATTGCTATAGTGAACACTTCTGCTCCTTCTTGTCCTTTGTCTTTAGTGTCACCATTACAAAGGATTGTGCAACAAGCAGCTAAAAAAGGAGATGATATATCAGGATTTGATCTCTTTCCAGTTATGGAACGGGATGATGGATGGGGAACTAGAGTTGGGCTTGCAGGTGTAGGATAAAATAGAGAAACAGTGCAACAGATAACCTTTAATATCGCTGTATATACTCAAACTAGTGCTGCAGAAAAAAGGGCTTGGCATAAGCTGCCAGCGTCTGGACAGCAGACTGAGGACGTGTCTAAGATTAGACAAGGTCTTGATGAGCCATATCGGGATTTTGTGTGTAGACTTTTTACAGGCTACAGGAAAGCTTACTGCAGACTCTGATGCAGGTTTATTGTTGGTAAGACTACTAGCCTATGAGAATGCTAACTCTACATGTCGAGCTGCACTCAGGCCTTACAAACAGAAAGGCAGCCTGTCTGACTATATTAGACTTTGTTCCAAGTCTATACAAGAAATCAAACTTCAACAACAAAAAAGAAAAAGATGTTTCAATTGTGGACAACGAGGTCATTTTCAAAACAACTGCCCTCGTGGCAACTCAAATTTCAGAAAGAAAGAAGGTCCTGGGATTTGCCCTCACTGTAAACAAGGAAGACACTGGGCTAATTGTGTAGGTCAACACAAGATCTACACGGTAATCCTGTCTCGGATAATGACAGAAGGGGCCAACCTCGGGGCCCAAAGCAATGTTTCTCCGAGCAAATTCAGGCTCTACAAAACTAGATCTTGGTTCTTCCATTTACGCAGTGGTAACCTCAAATAACTTTCAATGTTCCTCCATCTCCGTAATGTTAACTCTGCATACAGAACTGTAATCTTTGCCACTATGCGATCAATGAGTTTAAAATTTCATGCAAATGGTGTCTCTTTACTAAAATTATTTCTCTTAAGGATGGCATGGCGGATCCTCTAAACAAAAACCAATACCAATTTTGATAACTTCAGAAGATTTCTGTAGGCCTCACATAGTTGATCTTGCTTCTTTTGTTGATAGTTTTTTGTTTCCTTGGATTCTGCTTTTGTTTCTATGTTTATTTTGTAACACCTTGGATGTTTGTTCTCTGTTGAGGTTATTCTTCTGTTTATAGATACTTCTCCTGCTGGTTGACACGGCACACAAATTTGTTTCATTTTACCTTGGTTACTTACGTTGTATTATATAGGGTTGCTCTTTTCCTTGCAGAGATCATTCTTGTGTGGAACATCTACTTGTCTTCTACCTATTAGTAGCACATTGGCGTCTGCTTCCATTTACTTACTTCTTAGAAAATTATAACAAGCTTGTATATTGGATCATAAGACTTTAACACTTTAGCATAGGGATTGTTTGTATTGAGTTGTGTTTTCTTCTAGCTGTGCTTTATTGCTTTTGCCCAGCTAGCTCAGTCGGTTATTAACTTTAACTTTTACTTAGGTGTCTTCTGTGATTATATTATTACTTTAATCTAATTTTATATTGTATTAAATTTTATTGACTCTTAGACTTTATTAACTTTTAAATCCCTTAGGTTCATTTTACTTCTTACAAACAAAAACATTATTACAGGAATTACAATTTCTGCGATTGGACATTCAAAACATAGGATATGATCTTTCAATCTGTAACAATAAAGAGAAAAAAACTGCTTTTGTTTATGTGTCTTCTAATCATTTGTATCTCTACTGCTAAAACTGAGGTAATATATTGGGCTCATGTATCTAATTCTCCTCTCCTTTGTCCTTATACTTGGAAGGAACCTGCTATTGTGGTTATTACTTTCCTATGAATGTACTATCACCTCCTTATGGAACAGGTCAGCTGGATTTTCCTGATGAAAAAGAAACTGTTTTTAATTATACTCAATCTGTGTCTTCTGATATTATGTGCTTTGGAGTTCCTCCTTGTTATCCTATCAGACAACACAATTGGATTATTCCAGGAGGTAGCTGGAATGTTAGTCATCCGTATGTGGTACGTTTATCTGATCAATTACTGGGTTCTACTTGGACAGAGTATGAGACCACAGCTGCTCCAGCTCTCTCAGAATGGGAAGGTTTTTCCTATGCTCAGATATTTAATAGACAGTCTTTCATATGGCAAGATTGTAAAGGACTGATGGGAAAAATATATAAGTCCTGGAATCAAACTTGAATTGATTTGGGTCCTTTAGGGAATTGGTTACAAGGTTGTGCAGATTATAAACAGTTTTTCT
>NW_008336028.1:36327-43120 GCF_000622305.1 Nannospalax galili | reverse complement strand
TCTTATCCTAATAAGGTATTTTATGATTTTACTACAGCTAAAAGTTATAATGTTACAGCTTGTGTACACTTTCCTCTAATAATATTGATAGGACATAATAGTCATTCAGGATATGAACTTAATTTGCCAGAATTGCTGTCTGTATACTTGTCTTAACAACTCTATAGCATTTAATCCAGCTTTTGACTCAGTTGTGATTTTAACTCAAAGAAATTCTTTATGGATTCCTGTGAAAATGCATAATTCCTGGGAAAGCAGTCCTGCTCAAGGACTGATTCTGAGATTTTTCAAAAGACTGCTAGAGCATGGTAAACACATGATTGGACTGATTATTGCTGCTATTTTGGGACTTATTGCTTTGGCTGCTACGGCTACTACCGCTGGTGTGGCGCTTCAGAAATCTGTTCAAACGTAAGACTTTGTAGAACGTTGGCATGACGACTCTCATAAACTTTGGACACATCAAGTTCAAATTAATTCACAATTACAAAATAAAATTGTTGCTTTACAAGGTGTATTTTATTGGTTGGGAAATAAGCTATTGAAATTGCAAAAAACTGTACAGTATCTCATTGTTTTATTCAATTCAAAATTTTTCAAACTTTCCTTTTTGTCAACTCAATTTGACTTAACATCGACAAAGAATATTTGTGGCACATTAGAATTTGTCTTAAGTTCTTGTACATGCTCCATTCCCCATGGCCGTGGCCAAAGACGGGAGCCTCTTGGAGGCTGGTTAGCCAGAGATGGGTAAGATCTCAGAGCGAAGCAGATCGCCGGCCGATCAACCAACGGCTTTGCTCTGGTAGAGGACAACCTAAGACAGGCACGGTCTTTCCATCCCAGTCTTGGCATTTTTCTAAATTTTAAAAATATAAAAAGAAAGAGGGAAATGTCGGGAGCCATGCTTGACTTCAGCATAGAAGAAACGAAGACTGCCACTTTAAGAGCTGCTCCGCTCTTTGCTTCAGCGTTTTGAGCTGACAGGCTATGCCTTCTTGATTAATTGAATACCTTGGAAACCTAACTAAAGAGTATTGTTTCAGTTTAAGGGCACTGGAGTTTCTCACCGCTGTTTACTTGGTTTCTATATAAGAATCATGAACTCTAGTAGTTGTTAAGAGTGATCATGGGCAATGCACATTATATCCTAGATATTGTAAACATTATGTATCTGTAACCATCATGTGTCGGGTGATAGTGACGAACATGATGCAGCTACATGCTGCGTCCTTAGTTACTTTCTGTGAGTATTGAATCCTTGGTGATTTCTTGGTTACCGCTGGTCTGATTCCTATATAAGATCTGTGTGCCTCACAACAAGAGGCCATTCTGTGATTGCTTGCCTGACTGTAAGAATATATCTTCGAATAAGTTCATCGCAAAAGTTCGAGACTTTTGTCTTGGTTTCTTTCTTCTTGAAGCTCCAAGCCTGGTGGGCTTGGGGGGCGTTCGACAGAGACCAGGCAGATTTCAGGAACAACTGCATGGAGGGTAACAGGACAGTACAAGATGCAGCTCAGGGAAGAACAGCCCTGCCGTCATGCAGCATTCCCAGCATATGACTCTCAACTCTGAAAACATGTAGGAATTTAAGAAGACAGACGACAGCACAGATGAGAGCTGACACAGAGATGAGGAACAACAGCAGGATCTGTCTGTTCTTGGTCTATCCTCTGAGATTGCCAAAAGATAATAGCAAGTAAAAGCATGCCAAGTACACTGCATGTTTTTTAGCACAGCCAATTCCAAGAGGCAACCTTCCTCGAAGTTCCAGCCTCAACCCACGGAGGATCTCACATGGGCTTCATTGGAGATGGCGTGACAGGCTTGGGGGGCGTTCAACAGAGACCAGGCAGATTTGAGGAACAACTGCATGGAGGGTAACAGAACAGAGATACAGATGCAGCTCAGGGAAGAGCAGCCCTGCCGTCGTGCAGCATTCCCAGCATATGACTCTCAACTCTGAAAAAACGTAGGAATTTAAGAAGACAGACAACAGCACAGACAAGAGCTGACACGGAGATGAGGAACAACAGCAGGATCTTTCTGTTCTTGGTCTATCCTCTGAGGTTGCCATCTCTTTTACCTACAGGGGGTGGAAACTTCAAGTGCTCAATTTGCGGAACGTACACCACAAGTTCTGGGACATGTGAGCTCAGGAGAGGATGGCAGAGGCTCCCGGGAAGGATGCATCCTCAGGAGAGGATGGAGGGTACTTTCAGCAGGTCGTGAGGTAGAAACAAGTAGTAGAGGACTTTCCCAGGTCCTCACTGAGGTGGCATTTGACAGCGTTACTTAACATTTCCCTCAGGTTCCATCTTGATGAATATCAAACATACTTCTTGCAGTGGGCCCAGCAGAGAAAAAGTTCCCTACAGCTGTGCTGCATCAAGTGCGGATTTCATCATTGCCCATGTACACCACCAGAAAGGACTTGAAACATTTCCGGTCAGAATCTATTGAGGAGCTGGAATTCAATACAGGCTGAAATCTGTCCACCTGAGCACACTGTGCAGTTCACCTGGGTCAGTTGATAAATCTTTGTAAACTCTCTGTTGCGTGGATCTACAAGAACACCTTCAAGGCTGAAGATACTTCCACAGAGATGGAGGAGAAATGTGTCACCAAGTTCATTTCTTGGTTCTCCAAATTCATGTCTACAGAGAATCTATATGAATGAAGCTGACTTTCTTAGTGGCCACCCCAAACAGTTGCTCAGGTAAGGAAGGATGGAGAACTGTTACCGAGACCAGAACACAATGTTTTCTGTTACATTAAAGATTAGTGGGCACTAGATGTCTGCCAGACACAGTGGATTTAGCAGTGAGAGAGACATTGGAATACGTCATTATGACATACTTCTATTCTCACATAATCAATGTATCACAGGACCACTCAAGAATCAGAACTCTGAACTCAGAGGAGATTGCACATAGTGACCATGCTACAAAGCCAGCTGAGTGGGTCAGATCTAGGGAGAATGCATTCTGATTTCCTCCTGCCTAGCAAAGAGAAGAGGAAAAGGAATAGAAACTGGGCCCTTGAGAAGGTGCGAGCTTCTCAGTTCAGTTCTACATCCAATAGCAGTGTGAGCAAGCTGCCCTTAACTCCTGTGTGCTGAACTAAATGTGTGAGCCACCATGCCTGACTATTAGGTGACTTTTTGTGAAAGGTTCTCCTGTATTATATTTTGACTAGAATTCTAATATATTCAGCTCCAGCCCCCTCCACAGGTGCTGCTCATAATGGGGAGGCCAGCCCTTCTCTCATCCCTGTAGGGTTCTCTCCTACTTTAACCAGAACTGAGTGGGTCGAGCACAGTGTGCAGTTCACCTGGGTTAGTTGATAAATCTTCGTAAACTCTCTGTTGCATGGATCTACAAGAACACCTTCAAGGTTGAAGATACTTCCACAGAGATGGAGGAGAAATGTGTCACCAAGTTCATTTCTTGGTTCTCAAAATTCATGTCTACAGAGAATCTATATGAATGAAGCTGACTTTCTTAGTGGCCACCCCAAACAGTTGCTCAGGTAAGGAAGGATGGAGAACTGTTACCGAGACCAGAACACAATGTTTTCTGTTACATTAAAGATTAGTGGGCACTAGATGTCTGCCAGACACAGTGGATTTAGCAGTGAGAGAGACATTGGAATACGTCATTATGACATACTTCTATTCTCACATAATCAATGTATCACAGGACCACTCAAGAATCAGAACTCTGAACTCAGAGGAGATTGCACATAGTGACCATGCTACAAAGCCAGCTGAGTGGGTCAGATCTAGGGAGAATGCATTCTGATTTCCTCCTGCCTAGCAAAGAGAAGAGGAAAAGGAATAGAAACTGGGCCCTTGAGAAGGTGCGAGCTTCTCAGTTCAGTTCTACATCCAATAGCAGTGTGAGCAAGCTGCCCTTAACTCCTGTGTGCTGAACTAAAAGTGTGAGCCACCATGCCTGACTACTAGGTGACTTTTTGTGAAAGGTTCTCCTGTATTATATTTTGACCTGAATTGTAATATATTCAGCTCCAGCCCCCTCCACAGGTGCTGCTCATAACGGGGAGGCCAGCCCTTCTCTCATCCCTGTAGGGTTCTCTCCTACTTTAACCAGAACTGAGTGGGTCCTAAAGCCACCTTCCTTGAGACTGCTCTGATTTAATACTGGAATTTCCCCTGTAGTTTGAAACCCAATTTCTCCTGCTTTGTTTTCCTTGACTGGGAGGGGTGCTTTTCTTTCTTGTGTGTGTGTGTGTGTGTGTGTGTGTGTGTGTGTGTGTATGTTTGGTCTTTTGAGACAGGGTTTCCCTGTATCCACAGATGGCCTGGAACTTGCTATGTAGGCACGTGGCCTTGACCTTTCAGAGATCCACCTGCCTCTGCCTCCAGAGTGCTGGGATTATAGGCATGCACCAGCATGTCTGCCTGTTTTATTTTTATGCTGCTGTTCCCTTCTGGAAAGTACACCTTAGCTTTACCTTTGTCAGAGATGTTTCTACCTTTAGGGATTGTTTTTTCTTACTTTTGAAAAATAGTGTGATAATAATGGAGCCAAGGGCCTGTCACATGCAAGGCATATGCTCCACTCACCACTGAGGTATGTTCCCCCTAGGGTGCTAGATAATTTTTTCACTAAAGATTACATCTGAGCCAGCTGAAAAATATGTTCAGTAATCCCAAGAGCTTTCTTGTAATGGCCTGGGAACATACCTTTGTGGTAGTGTACTGGCCTAGCATTTATGAGGCCCTAAGTTCATTCCCAGCACACACACGTGTACATATGCACACACACATACACACATCATACACATGCATACACACACATCCATACGCATACACACATACACACATGCATACACACACATATACCCATGCATACACAAATACACACATGCATACACACACACACACACACACACACACACACATACTCGTTTGTTTCCTATGGTTCTTCTTGCTTAAACAATAGAGACGGCTTCATGATCCACTTCCTAATCCTTTTTCTATCTCCTCTCCCAGTTGGAGCACAATTCACTGGAAAAATTTGGGAAAAGTTTTGGAACTGTTTATCCAAGAGTCCAAGTAAAGCTATGGACCCTTTCAGAACTATAACTTTAGGGAAATCGTTAGGAAATGGGAAATAAACATTAAACCAAATCATCACAGCAACATTTCTAAGATAAAACACAGAAGCACATGTCCACCAATAGGAAAGAGGTAGAAGTTGGGATCATGAGTTAGAGACTGAGCATTCCTAATCCAAGACGTAGAATGAGATATGCTTCAAAATCTGAAACTTTTGTTCCTTTTTTTGAGAGAGGGTGTCTGTCATGTATCTTATGGGGACCTTGATTTTCTGCTCTTGTTGACACCCCAAGTGCTGGATGGCTGACGTGCTACCCGATACCTGGTTCTTTTTGTTTTGCTTTGGTTTGGTTGTGAGACCAGTCTTATTCTGTAGCCCAGGCTGACCTCGAATTCTAGGTAATCCTGCTTCAGCATCCAGAATCTTGGCTCTCAGGCACCAGGCACCACAGCAGGCTCAGAATCTAAATGTTTTATTTCCCTTGTAATGCAAAAGTGAAAGTTTTCATGCTTGACCTCATGCAAATATCACAGTCAAAAAGGAAATGTATACCACAATTTAATCATTATAAAGACTTTCTAATTCCAGGTGTGGTGGCACACACATTTAGTCACAGCACTCATTAGGCAGAGGAAGGTGGATCTCTGCAAAATCAAGGTCAGCCTGGTCTATATAGAAAATTCCAGGTCAATTAAGGATTAGTCTCAAAAGCAAAAAATTAAAAAGAAAGAAAGAAAAGACTTTCTGATTCTCCCTGGCACTCATAACCATAAATAAAAGTAGAAGAGACCATGTGCAGTTCTGTCACAGAATTCTCAGGCACCACAGGATGCCCCCCCCATGTGGCCATCCCTACATGCATTACTCAGTGGGGACATTTACTTATTCTGTACTGAGCAGAGATACTGCTCAAAATCTCAAAGAGGACAGGCATGCTGTCATGAACCCTTAGTTCCAGGATTCAAGAGGACTGCAAGCTCCAGGTCAGCCTGGCTGTGCAGCTAGTTCCTGTCTCTACCCAAACACACAAAAGAAACAAATACATTAGAAAGAAATCCTTAGAGGTACCCTTATGCCTAACACTGAAAGTGAAGGAGGAAGTATTTGTGTTCATCTAAAACAGGAAGTTAAACAGTTGAATAAACTGGACAGAGGTGAGTGGAACGTGTTAGAGATGAATATGGTTGACATGTCCATCACATAGGACCCGAAGAAACAAACAAACGGAAAGTTTGTTCCAGTCCCATGCTGAATATGATCATCTACAACAGGAAGTTAAGCAGTTGGATAAACTGGACAGAGGTGAGTGGAACCTGTTAGAGATGAATATGGTTGACATGTCCATCACATAGGACCTGAAGAAACAAACAAACGGAAAGTTTGTTCCAGTCCCACAATGACAGTGAAGAAAAGAAGTTGATAAATACAAAGACGCTTCACAAAACTACACTTGATTATTTTGTTCCACGAATCATAGTGAACATGTGCCAATTATCAGTACGCGAATCATGAAGGAATGAATGATCTCCCATGATGCACCGAACATGGAAAGCACTGAGATTCAACAGACTGGGTCCAGAAATTTAAGACATGGCATTAAACAGCATTAAAGTTTTAAAAATCATTTCATATCTTTATAAACAAGTATTTGCAGTTTGACTTTTTTGAAAAAGCCAAGTACTCAACTTGATCAGATATGAAGCAGT
>NW_008336028.1:25261-36048 GCF_000622305.1 Nannospalax galili | reverse complement strand
GGTGCTTGGGCTACAGATGAAGCTCAAGGCCTGAGTAAGCAACTAAGTTAAGAACCTCTTTCAAATTAAAACAGTGTAGCTCAGCGGTGGTGTGCTTAGTATGCATGCGGATTTAGGTTCAGTCCTAAAGATTTTCCTTTTGGGCAGTGATGGGGACCAAACTTGAGACCTATACAGAGTAGACAAGTGCCCCACCCCTGAGCTACACTCCCAGTTTAAAAGACAGCATTTTTGAAGACCAGAATGCCTCCATATCAGGTAGAAATGAAGCCCACATCTAGCCACTTTCCTGCTCGACTACTTGTTCCCAGTCTTCCCTCTGACACAGAAGTCCCCAAATCCTTGGATCTTACAAATCCAGAGCTGATGATCGCTCACCAAGTCAATACCTATTTTCTGAGACCGCAGATTGTTCACTAAGTTTTAGATATTGTGATCTTCCCATTCCCAAGGTTTCACTAAATATAGACCCAAGAATAAAAAAGGCTGATTTCAGGCTGCATTCAGGAAAAAGTTAACATTAGCCTCTGACACCACCAGTTAGCAGAAAGTTCCATCAAATTCAGAAACAGTAAACCTGGCTCCTTAATAATTTCATGTCCACTTCTACTCTCACAGAGCCCACCCTCTGACCCACATACATGTACAGATACATGTAAATCACTGAGACCCATGCATGGCACTCACCTCACACTCTTAAGTGGCATGGAATTGAAGAGATTAGGACACTGTTTAGGTTCAGTACATGTTATAGGAATTCCGCAGAAAATATTAAGCACCCAATACTCACTGTGTACAAATGCCAGGAGGTAGATAGGTGTGTAGACATTTCTCTCTGTTCCCTGTTTATTCCACTGGGTTCCAAGAACCTCCTGCTATTTGTTATGGAGAACTAGAGGCATGAGACAGTTTTCCAAAATATAAAAATTATATTCCATTCCTGAACCCAAGTGTGATGTTCAGGGTTAGGCTGTAGGGAAGGGAAGAGAAAGGAAAGTGGCCATTTGGATACTAATGCATTCGGGGTTTGCGTGCATATTGGCAGGGAACGTGGGTCAGTCACCCCAGTGAACTCTGAAGACTGATCTCAGCACACAACAGGGGCCTATTTAGCTCCTGAAATATGGAGCTGTCCAAAGAGAGACAACAATTAGTAGACCACAAACTTCCTGTGTTGAGCAGGGCAGGCTCCTGTGACCATTCAATTTAATAAACATTCATGGTAGTCCTCTCCAAGTAAGATCTAGGCCATGAACCTCCTCTCTGGTTGCACAGCTGGCCATCACTCTGCCTCTTTCATTGGCTACTGGACATGTGGCCAAATTATTTTGCCTATTGTGGTGGTTTGAGTTGGGAAACTTTTTGTTAAAATTTTAGTTTTACTACAAAACAAAAGGAAATTGGAACAATGTAACAACTTGGTGGCAACTACCTTTACTTGGCAAGTTGTCTCCCTGTCCCTTTATCTTTATTTCTAAAGTTCAAATAAGATGTGACCCGTTCATTCTATCAGAAGCCAATTTAGGTCCAGGTTTCTTTGGTTATTTGGACACATGGTCTACTTTAGCCCCTGTGGGTCTGCAGTGGGCTGAGGCTCAGGGTGAGCGAGCTGCAAGCTCCTTTCTACTTCCAGCTCTGGAGTAGCTTGCAGGCCTCTGTGCCTCCACCACCCTGTCTTAGGTGATCCTGGGTATTGAACAAAGCTCACTGAGATACTGAGCTGGTACTCTACTCAGTGAGCACCATCACCAGCACAAAATTACCAAATTTAGAATAATATAATACATGTTAGTTCAGGGAGTACAGGTACTTGGAGGCATCAATTGAGATTGACGTTAACTTGATGGCACATGGGGACCAGTCTTAGCTCTTGGAGGAATAATGTTTGGAATGGGATGGGACAATGATGCAGTTGTGCCCATGTGAATATTTGTACATAGCACACTTCATTGCCCCAGGACCAGTGAGGGGACATATGACTTTGAACCCACTAATGAGTCAGC
The DNA here is from genome assembly GCF_000622305.1 of Nannospalax galili. NCBI lineage: Eukaryota > Metazoa > Chordata > Mammalia > Rodentia > Spalacidae > Nannospalax > Nannospalax galili. The sequence continues at coordinate 34,045 of NW_008336028.1, read as the reverse complement.
AGAATGGGGTCAACTAAAGTCTCCATTGGCAGAGAATTGACTATGGCTGTCTACAGTTATGTGGTGGAAAATGGCTTTCTGTGCCTTCAGTCTGAAAGGATGTGTTTTCTTGGATGCTACCCTGGATCCAATTCCCTGAAGATCCATCAGCATGAGTGTCCAGGCCTACCCACACTCCAGGAACTCCCAAAGCAGGTGCTACTGATCCATGAAGATGTGGCCCTCTTTCTTCTGGAGGATCTGCTCATGGAGATCTTCCTACCACTGTTCAACACTTCATCAGTAGATAAAAAATCATTTTTAGGGCAATAGTAACATCCTGCCTCTTCCCTTGCTTCCCCATGACAGCCCTGATGAAGACTCACCCCTACCTAGAGACTTGAAGCATATGAAGAGGGGTATGCTCCTGACACTGAAGTTTCAGGGAACCAGGTATTGTAGGAGAGAGGACTGCGGTAGAGGGAGGAGTCAGGGAGAATATGGTTTTAGATGGGTGAGACACCTCAGAGACCATCTTCATGGGGAACAGCAGAGGAGCTGACTATTGCTGAGACACTTGCGAAATGACTCCAAGCACAGGACAGTTTAGAGCAGATGCAGCCACAGGAGAATCGTATTGTTCTGCCTCCTCCCACAGGAACTGGAGGTGGGAGCAGCCCAGGTTTAAGCGGACCCGAATGGAGACAAGTAAGACACAGCTCCATCCAAGGACCCTCATCCAGTCTGCATTGAGGCTCTGAGTCAGCCTCGGCACTAAAAAAAAATAAGTGAACTCCTGATGACCAATAGAGATTCAAAGCAGAAACTGAAAGCCAACCTGGTCTAAGCAGTAAGACTGCCTCCAAGTTCTAAAATAAAGCAGTCCCTACCCTAGCTGAGGAAAGATTAGCAACTGATAGTCGCTGGGATGGGGAAAGTAAGGCTGTTTAGGAATGAGGTAGGTTACCCAGGCTCCAGTGTGCGGACACACACTGAAGTGCATTTGCAGACATGACTCTGACTTCATTGGCCTGAAAAATATATTTCATGAAGTAAATGGAGTTGTGTGGGTGGGGGTAGTAAGGGGTGTTCAGATAGTAGAGCAGGGCAAAAAATATTTTCTGTAATTTGCAAAAATTCAATAAAAAAGGACTTTTAAAAAATGTAAAATGAGGGACTGGAGAGATGGCTCAGTGCTTAAGAGCAATTTCTGCTCTGCAGGGGACCTGGGCTCAGTTCTGAGCACTTACATGGTGGTAACGGGAACCCTTAGCTCCAGCTCTGGGGATCCCTGCACACACTTTTGGCCTCCTCAGCTTGGCATGTTCATGATAGACTTACACACGTGCAGACAACACACTCATGCACATAATAAATAAAATATGTTTTAAAAAGGAAAAAGAAAAATAAAAAAAGACAAGAAAATACGACAAACTGCTAATGGTAGTACACCTGTAATTCTAATACTCAGGGTGTGAGAAAGGGGCTTTTGAAGCCTGTTTGGACCCAGCTAGAGAAATTTACCAAGAATGTGCCTTCATGTAAAAGGGAAAAATTAGGATAGGGATGTAGTTCATTTGTATGTGGTTGAATAGACTATGTTAGGCCCTGGGTTCAGTCCCCAGTACTATGGAAACAATGAAAAACAAGATTTTTATTTTTTTGTCTTTTTGAGACAGGGTTTTCCTATAGCCCCATCTATCTTGGAACTCATTAGGCAGACCAGGCTGGCCTTGAACTCACAGGGATTCACCTGTCTCCCAAGTGCTGGGATTAAAGGCTTGCGCCACAAAGCCTGGCTGTAAAGCAACAAATTTTAAATCAGGCCTTGTAAGGGAAACATTTTCCCACAGATTCTGGAAAGTGCTGCTCAGATGGAAACTGACCAGGGACCCATTCAGGTTTAGATCCCCATGGATGTCTCTTAAACTGAAAGCAACCACTTTACTCTAGGGGAAGAGACAGCTGATAACTAGGACCCACCATCCAGATTCTCTGAAAAGGTGTTTTTTGTGTGCCAGAGACATCAGACTGAGTCTGAATGACCACCAAACCAATAAACTGGTCATAAATGAAAGCTGAGAAGGTAAGCAGCTCCCGGAATCCCATGACTCTGAAGACTGAAGCAGGACAGTCACCCTGTTTTTAAGGCCAGGCTGGACTACAAGAATAAAAAACACCAATCCAGTCAACCAACCAAACCACATATCAATAATAAAATTTGATTAAAAACAAAACAGATACACTGAGGTACTGAAGGAGAGTCCCCCTCAGAACCCCCCCTCCTGTCCTATGTGAAATGGCTGCCCTCTGCCTGACTCTGGAAATCCCCTAGATTTTTTGAACCCTTTCCTAGTACATCTGTTTATGGTTTCTATGGAAATGGCTCAGGCAGAAGAGGAAGAATGGTCTGCTCTACGTAAGCCAGACAATGGCTCTATAGGATAAAGCGCAGGAAATAAGCCCTAGATTGTTCGAACCCTTTCCTGGTACATCTGTTTATGGTTTGTATAGAAATCCCCTCCTCTGCAGTTTTTGTGCCTAAAAACCCTGCGTTTCCATGGCTCTGGGTCACAATGTAGCTCCTGAGCCTGGCTGCATCCCTGGCCTGTCAGTTTCAATAAAGCAGTTAAGTTCTTCTGAGTCTCAGTGTTGGAGTGGTCAGTTCAGGGAATTTCGACCCCGAACATTTTGGGGGCTCTGTCCGGGATTCCCTAAAAGACCCTTGGTTTGTTTTCCTGTCTTTTTTGTTCTCCATTTGGCCCGCAACAACATCAGATCTGGTTTCTCCCGTGGAGAATCTCTTTTGAGTTCTGTTCTGGCTGTCTGGACATCTGCGGGTTCAAGGGAGGGAAACTGGATGCAGTATTGCTCTCTGTGCCAGAGGATGAGCGATGACCCAACTCTCCATCTGAATGGTTGACCACTGTGCCCTCCGGGCCTTCGGTGTCAACCTATCCAATGTGGAGCGCCTTTGTTCTGTGTCAGTCAAGTCTTGAATGGATCTACCCGATCTGTCTGTTTCTTGTTTGTCTTTGTTTTGGCACAATCCTTTTCTTTTCCATCATGGGTCAATCCCCTTTATCTGAAGACACTCCCCTTCACTTAATTCTTCCTTATTTTAAGGATTTCCAGAAGGAAGACACAATCTCTGGAGACACTGTCTATTAGGGGAAATTCTGTAATCTTTGTTCTCTCAAATGCTCATCTTTTGATGGTGACTGGCCCCCCACTGGATCCTTTGATGTTAACAAACTTTCTTCTGTTCAGTCTGTGATCTTTGGAAACCCAGGACAACCTGAACAGGTCCCCTATATTATGGCTTATTTTTACCTCTTGGACAAGTCTCCCAAATGGTTAAAACTCCATTTCCCCCCTTCTCCCTCAAAGCCCTCCCTTCTGTCCCTGGGGCCCTGATAGCATCTTCATCAGTCTAACCCACCTCCTGTTCTTTCCCCTTCAATGGAGGACCCCCTATTAGATCCTCCCCCTTATTCTCAATGCCCGTCTGCTCCCCCTCCTTCTCCTGCCTCTCCTGCCTCTACTGTCACTCCTCCTTCTCTGACCACCCCTGCACTCCTTACCACTCCCCACACATGTTCAGGTCAGCCCTATAGGCCTGAGATGACCCCTGCCACCCTTCCCCTCCTTGCTATGGCCTGGAAGATTCCTCTGGCTGCAGTTTTCTTGTTTATTCTCCTTTCTCAAACTGTCATCTTTATAATTGGAAATGAAAAAATCCTCCTTTGTCTGAAAAACCCCAGGCTTTAATTGGGCTCCTGGAGACTATCTTTCTTACTTACCAGCCCACCTGGGATGATATCCCACAACTCCTTCTCAACCTCTTCACCACTGGAATGCACTCATATCCTCTCTGAGGCCTGGAAACCAGTACTGGCCATTTACTGAGGATTCTGAGGTGTTTGAGGAAATTATCCCTCGCTGCCACCCAGATTGGGATCCCAACACTCCTGCAGGTAGGGAGTCACTCAAATTCTACCACCAGATTCTTATGGAAGGTCTCCAGGCTGCTGCTACAAAGCCTACAAATTTGTCAAGATTCAGTCAGATTTTGCAGGGACAGGGGCTCCAGCACAGTTCCTGGAAAGGCTTATGGAGGTCTACAGGGCTTACACGCTTATTGATCCTGAGGCGTCAGAAAATCAAGAAGCAATAAACATTTCCTTTTTGACCCAGTCTGCTCCTGATAGCTGAAAGAAATTGCAAATATTGGAAGGCTTCGAAAGTAAGAGTCTCTCTGAATTATTGAAATTGCCCAAAAAAGTCTTCAATAACCGTGAGACCCAGGAGGAACATGAGGAACATCACAATAGAAAACTGGCACGGGCTTTGGCTGTAAGGGAGTGTGAATGCAACCCCAGACCATATCTGCCCATAGATCAGAATTGGCAGAGTGGACCAGGCCTTCATTCTGGCCCCCTAAAAAGAGACCAATGTGCCTACTGTAAGGACATGGTACACTGGATAAGGGGTTGTCCTTGGAAACACGAGGGAACTCAAAAGGTACTTGAGTTAAAACATTGAGGGGGTCACTGTCCGTCTCCCCTCCCCAAGCCCTGGCTAACCCTTAAGGTGGCCAGGAGGCCTATTGACTTTCTGGTCAATACTGGTGCCACCTTTTCAGTTCTGAAGAGACTACCTGGGCCACTGATAGGATGACAAACTTTTATTTAAGGGGTCATGGGTGGCCATACTTGCCCTTGGACCACCAAAATGATTGTTGACTCGGGATTGGGAGGGTCCAACATTCCTTCATGGTTATTCCTGACTCTCCCTACCCGCTGCTGGTCTGAGACTTGTAAGTAAACTCAGTGTCTCAATCCATTTTGACAAAGATAAGGTCAATGAAGAGACCATTGGATTTGTCTCACCTTGTGGCCTGAGGGCAAACGCTATCTTTATGATGGGCCCCCTCTGGACCAATTGCTATCCCTAACTTCTAAATTGATGCAGGAGATCCCTCAGGTCTGTACCAAGGGAAACCCTCCAGGATTTGCATGCCACCGACCACCCGTGTGAAGCACAAGCCTTTATGCCGGTTCACTTAAAAAGACTGCGGGAATCTGGCATCTTAGTCCCCTGTCAATTCCCTTGGAGCAATCCCCCTACTCCCCGTGAAGAAACCAGGGACTAATGACTGTAGACCAGTGCAGAATATGAGAGAGGTGAATAAGAGAGTCATTTACATACACCCCACTTTGCCTAATATTTACATCTGGAGCACCCTGGCCCCTGACAGGATGATTTGTACTATCCTGGATTTGAAAGATGCTTTTTTCAGTATCCCTTTGGACATGGGGAGACAACCCATCTTTGCCTTTGAATAGCAAGATCCTGAAGATGGGTTCAGTGGCCCAGTTACCTGAATGAGCTCCTTGGCCCCTGACAGGACGATTTATACTGTCCTGGATTTGAAAGACGCTTTTGTCAGTGTCCCCTTGGATAAGGGGAGCCAACCCATCTTTGCCTTTATGGCAAGCTCTTGAAGAAGGGTTCAGTGGCCAACTGACCTGGACAAGGCTTCCGCAAGGGTTTAAGAACTCTCCCACCATCTTTTATGAGGCCTTGCATGAAGACCTCTGAGGGTTCCAAACTACACATCCCCAAGTTTCTATTCCGCAATACCTAGACCATTTGCTCCTCACCCCCTCTGACTGCCCCTCTTGCCTAGAGGCTACAAAAGACTTTTTGAAGGAACTTCAATGCCTGGGGTACAGGGTGTCTGCTAAAAAGGCACAGATCTGCCAGGAGGAGGTACAGTATCTTGGGTTTCAATTGCAAGGGGTATGTGCAGACTCTCCTCTGCAAGAAAAAAGGCCGACCTGGATATGCCCGTTCCCCGAAGTCAGAAACGTTAGAGAATTCCTGGGGTCAGCTGCATATTGTCGCCTGTGGTTACCTGGTTTTGCAGATATGGCCAGGCCTCTATATGAGGTAACAAGGGGAGGACTCTCAGCATTTTCCTGGGGAAAAGAACAACAGAACTTTGACAACCTAAAACAGGCCCTCACTACTACATCAGCCCTAGTCCTACCTTACGCCTTGAGGCCCTTCTACCTTTATGTAGATGAATGGTTTGTTTTAGCAAAGGGCGTACTTGCACAAACATTGGGCTCCTGGAAGAGACTGATAGCCTGCCTCTCAAAAAAATTAGACTCAGTAGCAGCTGGATGGCCAACCAGTTTGAAGATCATAGAGGCCACTGCGGTCCTAGTTAAGGATGCTGATAAGCTCACCTTTGGGCAACAACTCATTGTTACCACCTCCCACACTATTGAAGGGCTAAAAGGATGCTGAGGGCACCACCTAATCACTGGCTCATGAATGCAAGATTAACTCATTAGGAGTCTTTCCTAGTAGATGTGCCCCGCTGATATATGCGGCGACCAGTGCCTTAAACTCTGCATCCCTGTTCCCTGAGACTGAGCATGAGACAGTTGTGCATCACGATTGCCCCAAACTGATGCAGTATGTCCAGGGAACCTGACCTGATCTCACCCACATAGCATGGAAGAACCCTGACTTGGTGATGTTCACAGACAGGAATATGTGCCCCGCTGATATATGCGGCGACCAGTGCCTTAAACTCTGCATCCCTGTTCCCTGAGACTGAGCATGAGACAGTTGTGCATCACGATTGCCCCAAACTGATGCAGTATGTCCAGGGAACCTGACCTGATCTCACCGACATAGCATGGAAGAACCCTGACTTGGTGATGTTCACAGACAGAGTTACATAAAAGATGGAGTCAGCTATGCAGGGGTGGCAGTAGGCACACAGGAGGACGTCTTATGGGTGGAAGCCCTGTCCAAAGGAACCTCTGCACAAAAGGCTGGACTGATAGCCTTGATTCAGGCCCTAAGACTAGGAGAGGGTAAGACTGTCAACATTTACACTGACAGTAGATATGCTTTTGCCACTGTTCATGTACATGGGGCCATTTCTGAGAAAGAGGCCTCCTGACATCAGAAAAAAAGACTATTAAACACAAACAAGAGATCATTGAATTGTTAAGTGTCATATGGATGCCCAAAGGGTGGCAGTTATTCATTGCCCAGGACACCAAAAGAACAACACACTTGAGGCCCAAGGAAACCAAAAGGCAGGTCAATTTGCCAAGGAAATAGCAGATTCCCTATCCAAACCTTCTCTCCTAGCCCTGCCAGATCCTACGTTACCTGAAAAGCCTTCATACACAGAAGAGGATGACAAGTATTTCCAGACAATTCCAGATCGGTTTGTCTCCTCAGGATGGAGACATATTTCAGATGGCAAGTTCATTGTCTCTGGCCACCTTGCAGAAATGATAGTTTGCCAACTTAATGAAGGAACCCACATGGAAATAAAAATTGGTTATTATTAACCAGATGCTTCCAGTTTCCTTCCTCAACAGCTACTATACAGGACATCACTTCCAGATGTGTGGCATGCCAGATGACTAATCCTTCCCCCCAAAACGACAAATCCCCAGGAAAACATGAAAGCGGGACTGCCCCCAGAGTCCACTGGGAGGTAGACTTCACTGGGGTAAAGCCAGGACTATTTGGATATAAATATATATATGGTTTTTGTAGATACCTTTTCAGGATGGGTAGAAGCCTTTCCCACCAAGAAGGAAACGGTAACCACAGTTGCCAAGAAGTTGTTAGATGGATGCATTCCTAGGTTCAACATACTTCTTGAAGTGGGCCCAGCATGGAAAAAGTTCCCTAGTGCTGTGCTGCATCAAGTGCAGATTTCATCATTGCCCATGCACACCACCAGAAAGGACTTGAAACATTTCCAGTCAGAATCTATTGAGGAGCTGGAATTTAATACAGGCTGAAATCTGTCCACATGAGCACAGTTTGCAGTTCACCTGGGTCAGTTGATAAATCTTTGTAAACTCTCTGTTGCATGGATCTACAAGAACACCTTCAAGGCTGAAGATACTTCCACAGAGATGGAGGAGAAATGTGTCACCAAGTTCATTTCTTGGTTCTCCAAATTCATGTCTACAGAAAAAGCTATATGAATGAAGTTGACGTTCTTAGTGGCCACCCCAAACAGTTGCTCAGGTAAGGATGGATGGAGACTAGATGTCTGCCAGACACAGTGGATTTAGCAGTGATATTGACATTGGAATAGGTAATTATGACATATTTCTATTCTCTCATAATCAAGATCTCACAGGACCACTCATGAATCAGAACTCGGAACTCAGAGGAGATTGCACATAGTGACCATGCTACAAGCCAGCTGAGTGGGTCAGATCTAGGGAGAATGCATTCTGATTTCCTCCTGCCTAGCAAAGAGAAGAGGAATAGGAATAGAAACTGGGCCCTTGAGAAGGTGCGAGCTTCTCAGTTCAGTTCTACATCCAATAGCAGTGTGAGCAAGCTGCCTTAACTACTGTGTGCTGTAACTAAATGTGTGAGCCACCATGCCTGAATACTAGGTGACATTTTGTGAAAGGTTCTCCTGTATTACACTTTGACCTAAATTGCAATATAGTCAGCCCCAGCCCCCTCCACAGGTGCTGCTCATAACGGGGAGGCCAGCCCTTCTCTCATTCCTGTAGGGTTCTCTCCTACTTTAACCAGAACTGAGTGGGCCCTAAAGCCACCTTCCTAGAGACTGCTCTGATTTAATACTGGAATTTCTGCTGTTGTTTGAAACCCACTTTTTTTGCTTTGTTTTCCTTGACTGGGAGGGGGCTTTTGTTTTTCTTGTGTGTGTATTTATGTGTGTGTATGTGTGTGTGTGTGTGTGTGTGTGTGTGTGTGTGTGTGTGTGTGTATGTG
>NW_008336028.1:18698-25164 GCF_000622305.1 Nannospalax galili | reverse complement strand
CTGCCTCTGCCTCCAGAGTGCTGGGATTACAGGCATGCACCAGCATGTCTGCCTGTTTTATTTTTATGCTGCTGTTCCCTTCTAGAAAGTGCACCTTAGCTTTACCTTTGTCAGAGATGGTTCTACCTTTAAGGATTGTTTTTTCTTACTTTTGAAAAACAGTGTGCTAATAATGGAGCCAAGGGCCTGTCACATGCAAGGCATATGCTCCGCCACTGAACTACTTTCCCCCTAGGGCCTAGATATTTTTTTCACTAAAGATTACATCTGAGCTAGCTGAAAAATATGTTCGGTAACCCCAAGAGCTTTCTTGTAATGGCCTGGGAACATCCCTCAGTGGTAGTGTACTGGCCTAGCATTTACGAGGCCCTAAGTTCATTCCCAGCACACATACGTATACATATACACACACACATACACACATGCATACACACACATCCATATGCATACACACATACATGCATACACATACATACACATACACACATGCATACACATACACACACACACACACACACACACACACACTCATTTGTTTCCTATGGTTCTTCTTGCTTAAACAATAGAGACAGCTTCATGATCCACTTCCTAACCTTTTTCTATCTCCACTCCCCGTGAGACCACAATTCATTGGAAAAATTTGGGAAAAGTTTTGGAACCGTTTATCCAAGAGTCCAAGTAAAACTACAGACCCTTCTTTCAGAACTATAACTTTAGGGAAATCATTTGGAAATGGGAAATAAACATTAAACCAAAGCATCACAGCAACATTTCTAAGACAAAACACAGAAGCACATGCCCACCAATAGGAAAGAGGTAGAAGTTGGGGTCACGAGTTAGAGGCTGAGCATTCCTAATCCAAGATGTAGAATGAGATATGCTCCAACATCTGAAACTTTTCCTCCTCTTTTGAGAGAGGGTCTTATGTATCCTATGGGGAACTTGATTTTCTGCTCCTGTTGACTCCTCAAGTGCAAATATAGACCCAAGAATAAAAGAACGCTGATTTCAGGCTGCATTAAGGAAAAATTTAACATTAGCCTCTGACACCACCAGTTATCAGAAAGTTCCATCAAAAGCAGAAACAGTAAACCTGGCTCCTTAATAATTTCATGTCCACTTCTACTCTCACAGAGCCCACCCTCTGACCCACATACATGTACAGATACATGTAAATCACTGAGACCCATGCATGGCACTCACCTCACACTCTTAAGTGGCATGGAATAGAAGAGATTAGGACACTGTTTAGGTTCAGTACATGTTATAGGAATTCCGCAGAAAATATTAAGCACTCAGACCCTCACTGTGTACGAATGCCAGGAGGTAGATAGGTGTGTAGACGTTTCTCTCTGTTCCTTGTTTATTCCACTGGGTTCCAAGAATTTCCTGCTATTTGTTATGGAGAACTAGAGGCATGAGACAGTTTTCCAAAATATAAAAATTATATTCCACTCCTGAACCCGAGTGTGATGTTCAGGGTTAGGCTGTAGGGAAGGGAAGAGAAAGGAAAGTGGCCATTTGGATACTAGTACGTTCGGGGTCTGCTTCACAGTGGCAGGGAACCTGGGTCAGTCACCCCAGTGAACTCTGAAGACTGATCTCAACACCCAACAGGGGCCTATTCAGGTCCTGTCATATGGAGCTGTCCAAAGAGAGACAACAATTAATAGACCACACCCTCCTGTTTTGGGGAGGGCAGGCTCCTGTGACAAAGTTGTTTTGTGTGTGTGTGTGTCTTTTTGAGACAGGGTTTCCCTGTAGCCCCAGCTGGCCTGGAACTCCTTATTTAGACCTGGCTGGGCTCGAACTCATGGAGATCTTCCTGCCTCTGCCTCCCGAGTGCTGGAACTAAAAGTTGCATTGCCAAGCCCTGCTGTGAAAAAGCTTTAAAAAGTATTCAGGGTTCTGTGGCACCTGAGCCTGCCTATGTGAAGCTACTAATGAAATATAAACTTGAGAAGAAAAAAGCACATGAAGATTTAGTCCATCTGATGCCAAATCCAACAGTTCTCAGAGGCAAAAACTTAAGGAGTGGATGAGTGACTTTCTGTTATTAGCAAAGGAAATTGGTTTCTTGGGTGACACAGACTAGGTATCCCTTTACTTCAGGGTCTCCTTGCAGCATGACTGTGTAAACATCCAGAAAATAAAATGCAGTAACAGTCACATCTCATGTAGGGAATAAAAGTGCATTTTCCCAGCAAACTGCTAATGGACAGAGGAGAAGGCTTCCCATTTTCGTGCTTTCCTACACTGCGTGGCTCAGGGATCTCAGGGACACGCAGACTGTGGATGCCCTGACAGAGTCTCTGCTTTACATCTCCAGCTGCAGCTCCACTGCTCCCTGCCCAGTGCTCTCTGCAGCCCCTGCTGAGAAGCAGCTCACCTTTCTGTACTGTGCTACAGCAGGACCAAGGCAGAGGGGCCCAGGGAAACAAGCTTAAAGGAGCTACAGCTGGCTGCCCTGCTCCAGGGCTCCTTCTCCACTGAGCCACAGGGCACAGGAGAAACTCTGGGACACACATCAACACTAGGAAACTTACTTCCCTGAGACATGATTTGACTTGCACCCTGGTTTCATATCAGTCCCAACAGACTTGGAGTCCCCTCCCACATTGGTCCCTTGACTGTATCCTTCCCATGTCTCTGAGGACACTTCTCAGCCACAGACCCTATGCAGCCTCCTCTCTCCTGAGGATTCACCTAGAAGGAGCACAAAAAGCATCCCAGAAATGTTAGGTAGGACATGGGCAGATCAGAGTCACAGTTCATCCAGCACAAAATGCTCAAGGATCTTCCTGAACTTTCTACAGCATGATATAGCCAACAGTCTTCTTTCCATGGCACACAGGTCATCTCCTCCTGCATGCCCAGGACATGAGACAACTGCTCTGACACAACTGCTCTGGTCCCCTGGTGTGGATCGCACACATGACTGGTGACACCAGTGATAATGCTCTGTACCCTCCCACTCATCACCCATCTGGTCTTTTCTAGCCCCCGGGACATCTCTGTCCCTTGCTGCTGGGAGTAAATCCTACGTTTCCAGTACACTGAGAACACAGGGAAGACAGTGATCAGCTCATTTCCTGTGTCATGATAGGAAATACTCCTCCAGGAACAGGGAACACAGGGCTCCCTCTCTGAGCCTGAGGATCAAGGCCCGACACAGCACGGGTCAGCTCTAGGGTAAGCTGGTGTTCTCTCTGGGGAGGCAACCCTATCGGCCTTGGTGCTCACAGTGAGCTCAGGAAGAATAAACCACAAAAACAGAAAATGAGAGAGAGAGAGAGAGAGAGAGAGAGAGAGAGAGAGAGAGAGAGAGAAAGGCAGGCACTGAGAGAAAAAAGAAAAAGAGAGAGAGAGAGAGAGAGAGAGAGAGAGAGAGAGAGAGAGAGAGAGAGAGAAAGGCAGGCACTGAGAGAGGAAGGGACAGCATGGTAACAGTGACACAGACCCCGCCCACAGCCTATATGACTCTGGAAGGTGCTCTGCTCTGGAAGGAAGCTCAGTTCAGGAAGGACAGCAGAGCGGACACCACAGCAGTGGGACTTGGCAGCGGTGCCGGCCAGAGCGGGATCTCTTCTCCACAGAGGAGAACACAGGAGACAGCAGAGACTATGGGACCTCCCTCAGTCCTTCTCAGATGGCCTGTCCCCTGCTGGGGACTCCTGCTCACAGGTGAGGAGACCATTTCCCAGGTGTGGGTAGGATGAGAGGATCTCAGATCGGTTGAGTCTTCTGTGGCGGAAAGGAACCAGAGAGGGGAGACAGGTTCTGTTTAGAGCGCAGGATGGAAAGAATCAAAGAGAGACACAAGATCAACAGGAAGGTCTCAGTTGGCAATGTAAAAACACAACTATCATCTTAAACAGGAAAAGGTATGTTTTATTCTGGAGTCAAATATGACTGACCCTGGCCCAAGAACAAAACTTGAGGCCCCTCATCTTCTGTATGAATGGGATGAGTCTCATGATGTTTTATACTAACAGAACAAAGACAGTCATCAATCAAGTTACTTTTCAATTACTTGGATGGAGGCTTGAGAGAGGCAGACACAGCATTTCTTTACAGTTCCTGCGTTCTCTCTCACCCACTCTTAGTCCTTTTATTGATGGAAACTAAGCTCTGTTCAAAGAACTTTTTTCTTTGTCACAGAATGCTGGGTCTGATACCAAACTGAGAAAGAAAATGGTTATTTAGGACTGAAGATAGGTCAAGTCAGAGTGCAGTGACATTCTCTCCATAGTATTCCAACTTTCCACAGCGTTTTGAAGGTTTCTATTTTTTTAAATAAATAACTTTTTGAGCATTTCATAATGATATAAGGTGTTTTGATCAAATCCATGCCCACTCCTCCCCTACAACTTCTCCCATATATCCCCATCACTTTTTCATGATAACTTCATGTATTCTTTCTTCTTATTTATTTATTTGTTTGTTTATTTATTTATTTATTTATTTATTTTCTGTCTTTTTTTTTTTTTTTTTTTTAATTTTTTTTTCCCTGTAGCCCCAGTTGTCCTGGAACTCACTATCTAGACCAGGCTGGCCTTTAACTCACGGAGATCTTCCTGCCTCTGCCTCCCAAGTGAGATTTATTTATTTTTTTAATGGGGCATTAGGCTACTCTAGCATTCCCCCCCTCTGAAGAGGTAACCCTAAAATCTTTTAAGTATTAGATCCAAACTCCCAACTATTTTCGACATTTTTGGCCTTTGGAACGGAGTATGTACTAAGAGGACCAAGGACATTGTGAGTTTCAGCCAAGAAACTGGTTACTTTTCTTTGGGGTCTCTTTACCCTAACTGCCTAGCCAATTCCTACCTCCTATTCTTATCACACCATCCTCTGAAGAGATTACCCAAATTGCCATTAGGGAATCAGGATGCAGACAGCTCTGGCTTCTTCCATGCTGAACAGGGACACTGGGTGAGGCAATTGGGGTACCCCTTCAGTGGGTCTATCTAAAAGACCCCCAAATTGCATAACTCTTATCTCTAAGGGGAAAAGAAAGTCCTTGAATCTTGAATAGGAGATGTGAGGAGAAGTAAGGCAAGAGTAATTAGCGTTATAAGTCCTAGACAGGGAAGTAGAAAAAAGACAGAACCAGGCAATTTTCAAATGCTCATATCAGAGTCCATTGGGATGTCTTGACAAGGGCTTCCAAAATCATCCCTCTATTGGGTTACTCCTCATTTTTCTTTTGTCTTCCAAGGCTATGAAGACCTGGTGGTCTTGATCTCACAGAGATCTACCCACATCTGCCACGAGAGCGCTGAGACTATAATCATGTGCCACCTCTCCTATGTTTTGTTTTTGATTTAAATTGGCATTTACATTTCATGAGGGTTATGAGGAATTCAGAACAGAATAAAGTCTGGCATTTTAACTTTATACCTTTTGAGCCTCCCTATGGGCATTGTAGTAGCTAGGTTAAATATTTAATAATGGCTTAAACCATGCTTTTCTTTCAAATTAAATGCACAGAGATGAATAACTGTACCAAATACAGTATTATGATACAACACATCAATGTTTAGAGTTATATCTTACATAGGCTTTACTAAGAAAGGAATCTTGAAAAAAACTCTTTTATTCTGTGTGTTAAAGAGGCAATAGTGGTCAAAAGATATCCTTAGAATCCTTAAAACTTCTACCTTTATATACACCCAGAGATACACAAATCACACATAAAAGCACAGAGATAGGTCATCCTCTTAGTGCAAGGAATGAAGAGGTTAGCATCTCAGAGAGGGCAATTATCCAATAGAAACAATCCCATCCTGGAGCAGGAGTAACAACTCTCAAATTAACTGTTACCCTCACGCAGTAGAGACGACGTCACAGAACCAGTTTTGAGACAAAGAGCAGGGAGATAACGTCTTGACCAAAACTGTAAAACTGTGTAGTTATGTCCATCTTGTCTTTAAAAAATGTTTTTCAATTTAATAAACATTCACGTTAGTCCTCTCCACGGAAGATCTAGGCCATGAGCCTCCTCTCTGGCTGCACTGTTGGCCATCACTCCGCCTCTTTTATTGGCTACTGGATATGTGGCCAAATTATTTTGCCTATTGTGGTGGTTTAAGTTGTGAATCTTCATTAACATTTTAGTTTTCTACAGAACAAAAGGAAGCTGGGCCAACGTAATGACTCTAGTTCACCTGAGCGCACATGTACAAACCAATTTGTTACTGAGTAGATGATGCAAAAAAGCATAAGCAGGTGCAGACAGTGCATCCTATGTCATCCTGCAGAAGACTTGACATCCAGGACTGTCAGGGTTAGTGCTGTTGGGAGTATAACTCCTGTGATCCTCACTGTGAAAAGGAGACAACAAAGATCTTTAGCAAACATAGAGATCCATTATTTTACATGTAGTGCAGACTTCAAAGGAACTTTATTACATTTAACAGTTTACTATTAATATTTTTAAAAAGAAGTCATAAGATTTTTATTT
>NW_008336028.1:17822-18375 GCF_000622305.1 Nannospalax galili | reverse complement strand
AATGATTTTGTTACATAACCCAAATTAAGAAGAAGCACAGGGAAGTGACCACAGCCTGTTGCAGACAGGACTGGAGGACATACATGCAGGGTAGGAGCACACCAGAGACACATGTGACACAACGATATACAGTGCAGGTGCAACAAGAAAATGCGGAAAGTCTAAGTCCCTTCCTCTTTAAGGTTGGAGAAGAGTGTGGCATAAAGACCAAAAAGTGAATTTGGGGCCCTGGAAAATGGCTCAGAGGTTAAGAACACTGGCTGCTCTTGCAGAGGACGTGTGTTCATTCCCAGCACCCACATGACAGCTAATAACTGCCCCTAACTCCAATTCCAGGGGATCCAACACCCTCTTCTGACCTCTGCAGGCATTGCATGACACAGCTACACTTACATACATGCAGGAAATACACTCATGCACATAAAATTAAAAAAAAAATTAAAAAACCATTATTTTAAAAGGTGAAGGTTGTCATGTAGATTTAAGGTAATAACTCCTTTTAGCAGTTAAGTAGTTGACAGGCAGATGCCTTTGCTGCAGAGAATTTTTTGTT
>NW_008336028.1:11328-15698 GCF_000622305.1 Nannospalax galili | reverse complement strand
GACTCAGGTCACACAGGCCATGGATGGCAGATGCAGAGCACAAGAGGTCTGTCTACAGCCACAGCACCCACCTCTCCACCCTGGAGGCCTTATGAGGTGTCTGTGGACAGGAGAAAAGTGCAGGTTCAGGTACTTTAATCTTAGGCTTTGGCAGCTTGGAGAGGGTCTCTGGTCCAGGAAGGGAAAGCAAATGCACAAGTAGCTTTTACTCTTGACCTAAGTCACCTGCCTCAACAGACTTCCAGGCATCTCCACCACCATTTCTATCGGACTTGAAATCATTTTTCCTGGTGTCACCAAGTGTCACTCCTACTGGGGGACGAAGGAGAGAATTTAGCATCTGCCACTACATTTCGCAGCCAGCACAGGGACTAACGTGCGGACAGAGTTTACTACTGTGAAGAAAGAGGAAAGGAATGAGGAATGAATGAATGAGTGATGGGGCAGAGATGAATGAATGATTGACCTACGAAATACATATTAGAACCTGCGTACATAGTTGTAGGAGGTCTGACCTTACCTGTTTCCTGTCCTTCCAGGAAACTGAGACTATTGTTCAATCCCTCTACCTCCGGCTCATAAGTCACCTGTAACACTCAGAGCTTGGTCTAAGCATGTGAGGATCCTGGGGTTAGAGCTCCTTGTTTTACAGATGAGAGAAACCTCCGACTCACCCCCTGATCAGTTCTGTTCCCACCAGAACCCACAGGTCTCTGTTCAGGAGTCACTAGTTTCAAACCAATGTAAACATCTGCCTTTGTTCATAATGTGACCTTGTAGCACTCAGAGCTTGGTCTAAGACTCCATCATGCTCTGTAGTGAAACATTCCTTTAGGAATTGGTCTTAGATCCTGGGTGTTAATTGCAAATGTCCCATCGGGATGAAAGTGTCACAATTTGTTATCCCAGATCCATCAACCCATCAGGCCAGAAGTGACAGCAAGTTCCTGCTTCCTACCTTCTGCCAGGTAGATGTGCATTGTAGAACATCCACCTCCATTTCAGGAAGGATCTCTGCATGGTCCTCACCTGTATGAGAAGGACATTGAACCTCAAAGACAGGAAAAAGATGCTGTTCCAAATCCTGTCTGCACTGGCCACTCTCAAAGATCATGCCTTTAACACTTGCTCAGTAAACACATGAGATGCTGGAATTTTTAGAGAGAATGTCGTGTTCATGATGCACCTCATGGCCTTGTGCATGCTAAGCAAGAACTCTTCCACTAATCTCCCAAGTGCTGATTGAGACATATTTCATAGAGGTTATAGCAGAGATCAGAGAGAAATTATATCCTTTACAGAGCAGAAATATTTCTTCCTTTTGATGATGTCACATGAAGCTGGATGTGTTAGCTCCAGCTCGCCCCGTCGTATCCCCACCAAGCTCACTTTGCCATGCAGGGACAAACCTCAGCCTCTCTTGCCCATCAGCAGTCATTTCTAAGGAGAGTCTCCTGGTCCACCTGGCAGTGAGGAGTAACTTATGTATCCTGTCCTCCTTCATCCCAGAGCACGTTTTCTGTATTGATGGTGTACAAAATAGAGAAAAAATACAAGAGAAAAATAACAATTTAGTCATAAATAAAGCCAGCATGGTGATGACTGCATGTAACCACAGGATAAAATAAGAGAGTAGCGTGAGCATGAGGCCAGCCTGTGTCACATAGTGAGACCCTGTCTCCAAGAAATGTCATTCACGCAAGAAACAGACATTCAAAGCACTTAAGAGCTTAGGCTCCAAATCAACCCTCAGAATCCAGGATGATTTGGCTCTAAGGACCCCACAGATAACCATATCTGTGGACGCTCTGAATCCCCCTATGGCAGATGTCAGAGTCATTGGTTGTCAGGCTCCTGTTGATGGACTCACACTGAGGGACACTTGGGCACACAAACTTGACTCAGTAGGCATTAACACGTATCAAAGAAGATATGAAATTAGGCCGAGGGCTATGTTAGTGTGCAAATGTGGCAGGGAGTCTAAATATGATTAAGATATATGAAATGCATGGAGGGTCAATAAAAATTTAATGGTAATAATAATAATAAAGATTGAAGAGTCTTTGCATGTAACTGTGCACATCCTCCCAGACCGTTAAATCATCTCTAGATTTTTTCTAATACCTAATGTAAATGCTGCATTGGTACTAGTTTTATTGTATGAAAGAAGGAATTAGACATGAGAGAAGGTTATCTTTTTCTCACTGTGTACAGAATTTTTACCTGAATACTTTGTTCGGTAATTTTTTTTTTTACCATAGGTTGAAAATCTGTGGATACAGAGGCTGACTTTTTAAAAAAATATTTTATTTTATTTTATGTGTATGCTTGTATTGTCTGCATGTAAGTACGTGTACCCATGTCGTGCAATGCCCACGGAAGACAGAAGAGGCTTTCAGATCCCCTGGAACTGGAGTTACTGATCGTTGTTAGCTGCATGTGGGTGCTGGGATTCGAACATGGGTCTTCTGCAAGAACAGTCAGTGTTCTTAACCACTGGGCCATCTCTCCAGCCCCCTGTCTTAACAGTTTTGGATGTGTAGTAAACTAATATATAAGATATGCCATTTTGAACTGTAGGGTGAGAGGCATCCAGCACATTCAAATTGTTTTGTAACCACTGAAATGATCTGTTTCCAAAACTTCCTCTCACCCTATCCCACACCCTAGAGCTCTTTGTGACCAGCTTTCTACTTCTGTCTCTGTGCATGTGACAGTTCTAGGCCTCACAGTGATGTGGATTCGTAACATCTTTGTGCTTTTCTCCAGATTTACTTCACTTTGCCTATCGACAAATGTTCATCCTGTGTCATGGGTCAGAATTTCATTTAGTTTTTAAGACTGTTATCGTCCGTGTCATTCTATGCCATGACTGCACCGCTGTGGACCTGGGTCTTCTTTGCCCATTTATTTATCCCCTCAGTGGGCTTTGGGTTGTTTCTAACTTTCGGCCTTTCTGAGCAATGCTGTCCTGAAGTATAATCAGATATCTGTTCATAGCCTCCATTTCAGTTTTTGTGGACATCAACCCAGATGAAGAATTACTCTTGAATGTCCTTAATTTTTGAGGAATCAGTACTATGCTTCGCAGTTATATTTCATACATCCATTTAGCTTGGGACGAGGAATCCAATTTCCTTAACATCTTGAAAAATACTTGTTTTCTTTTCATTTCAATCATTGAATTGATTCATTTCAATGATATCTGTGTCAATGAATGTGTGGTGGGAACTCACTGTGATTATGATTTCTGTTTCCTTAATGAATGATATATTTTCTTTGAACAACTTTCCATACACTTCTTGGCCAAAGAATTACTCTGGAATTCGGTAGAACAATGCTTCTAGAAAAAATGAATTCTGTCTTTCAGGGTAGCTAGCAAAAATCAATATTTTCAACATGATAAATGAGGAGACGGACATACCAACTGCTGTGACGTGACCAGATATATATACTAAAATTTCATACTGCACTGCACAAGCATATCTCTTTATTATGTGTTGACTAATTTTTAACTTAATATTTTGACAGTACACACGGACATTTCTGGGATTCTCATTCTATCCATTCCTCTACAGGCTTTATCTCCATCACACACAGTTCTGCCTATAGCATCTTTATACTAAATTATGAAATCAGGAAGTATGTATTCTAACCTTATTTTTCAGTTTCAAGATTCTGTCAGCTAATTGGTGGTCCCTTGAGATTCCACAAGAGTCCTAGAATAGATTTTTCTAATTCTGCACAAAATACCACTGCCATTTTGATAGAATTGACACTGAATCTACAGATCGCTACCCAGTAATATTATCATCTTTAAAAACTTAAGTCTTCTTTAGGCAGATGGCATGTGCCCATAATTCCAGTTACATAGGATGCTGAGACAGGAAGATCACAAGTTCTAAGCGTACCTGGTCTACATAGGAAATCCAAGAATAACTTAGTGACTCCCTGCAGCAAAATGAAAATAAAAAGCTGAGGGGCTGGTGCCAGGGGTTCGAACCAGCAACCCCCGCGCAGTGATGATTTGGGATGAGTAAATGCGCTGTTCGCCAGCCCATGCCGCCCCCAATACCGGGAACACTCAGGCGCAAAGGGGAGCCTCGTCAAGCAGGGACTCATTTATTGCAGGTGTTACAGAGCTTATAAAGGCATCTGGAGATTCCCCTCCCCCCTGAGAGTTTATCTTAAGGACAGTCACACGCTGATCATGCACTCCTCAGCAGTGCAGAAGTATCCTTCAGACTTTCAAAACAAGCCAGGCTGCGACCCAGTAACTTCCCTAGGACCTCTGCAAGATGGGGCCTTTAGTCCCCACAGGCTGGCACATAGCTCAGTGGGAGAGCACTCAGTATGCAGAGGGCCCTGGG
>NW_008336028.1:4930-11226 GCF_000622305.1 Nannospalax galili | reverse complement strand
CATGGTATTTCATTGTATTCTCTAAGAAATGTATTTTCTTTAAATAATTTTTTTATTTACTATTTTTATTTAATGTGTGTGTGTGTGTGTGTGTGTGTGTGTGTGTGTATTGCCTGCATGTAGGTCAGTGCACCTCTGTCATGCAATGCCCATGGAGGTCAGAAGAGGCTGTTGGATCCCCTGTGACTGGTGTTACAGACAGTCGTTAGTGGCCGTGTGGGTGCTGGGATTCAAATTGGGGTCTTCTGCAAGAACAATCAGTGTTCTTAACCACTGAGCCATCACTCCAGCCCAGACAAATATGAAAATTTTCTTAATTCATTTAGAATTGTTCATAGTTAAGGCTGTTGCTCTAATTCAGTGGCTAAAAGCTTATGTAACATGTATGACACCCTAGGTTCAGTCCACAGACCTGACAGGAATTTACAAAAAGAAATGCCAGGCATGGTGGTGTATCGTGGTGGCTGAGGCAGGAGGGTCTCTGTGAGTTCATGGCCAGCCTGGTCTATGTAGTGAGTTCCAGGCCAGCTCCAGCTACAGGGAGACCCTGTATCAAAAAGGCAAAAAAGAAAAAATAAAAATAAAAGAAACCCGGTTGATCATTCTTTGGTTAGTTTATAAATATTAATAGAAATAATGCATGAGGGCAGGTGCATGCTGATATCCCTCAATTTTGCTGACTGTGCCATTAGTTCGTGGAAGAGGAAAAGGACTTAAATGTAAAATTTCAGACCTTGTAGCTTATTAGTTTTCATTGCATGAGATGCATCCATAATGGGATTATGTGAACAAGCTCTTAACTGGGGAAGATGTATGTGAAGGAAATTAGACAGAAACAGGAGGAGCCAGGCAGAATCCTTGACAACATGTAATTCTGAAGCCAATGGGGACAGACCAGCAGGCATGTCCTAGACGGTGTCAGTTCTTGGAGTGTTTCTGCAAGGCTGAGGGTGAGTCTTCAGTCTGAGTGGCCTTCAGAGAGAAACTGTTTCTTAAAGAAATTGGCTTGCTTTCCTACCCCACTGGAGGCCATCAAACTGTGGCCTCTACCCAGAGGAGATGATGCATTGGGAGTTCACTAGCCTGTGCCCTCTGTCAATTAGATTCTGGTCACAAGAGACTGAGAGGCATATACACACTCTTGGCTCCCACAACTGCACTGAGTAAAAGATGCAGACGTGAGAACACGGGAAGATGCCACACAGGACAGTCATCACCTTCCTGACAATTCCAAAGCCTTCTCTTGTGTGCCCAGAGAAATTTGATGGGATTCGGGGATGTGAAGGGAAAGATGGCCAATGAGAAACATGAAGAGTGAGACATGAATCTTTCTCCCCCCTCACCTAGTCAGTCTGCCCGTAGAAAACACTCCCTGAAGGAGCAAATAGAGATGACCTCATGCCCAGACTCTTCCCCAGGACACGTCATGTAAAGTGCTTTCACCTTCCTTCCTTTCTCTCTTTTCTCTCCATGACAGCGGAGCCAACACCAGGACACTCTGATCTCTCAGGTGCGGCCATTGCTGACCTCCCGGTTGCAGCTCTGTCCGTGGTGGCTCTGATCGCAGCCCTGGGGTATTTCCTATAGGTCCAGAAGACTGGTGAGTCTGATGATCTTTCCTCCTCTTGTTTTCTTCAAGTCTGGGTGCCATGCTTGGGAAATGGCAATGACTTCTTTACCTCTGCTTCTTTGATATTAGTTTATTAATTTTATTTTATGTGTATGAGTGTATTGTCTGCATGTATGTCAGTGCATCAGGATCTGGCTGTACCCAAGGAGGTTAGAAGAGGACATCGGGTCCCCTGGAAGTTAAGTTATACACTGTTCTTGGCCACCATGTGGGTGAAGGGTATCACACCCAGGTCTCCTGCAAGAGCAGCCAGTGTTCTTAACTGCCGAGCCATCTCTCCAGGACCTACTTCTGCCTCTCCTCCTCCCCTTCCCTAACCCTCTATTGCTCTGCACTAATTCCTGCAGGCTGCACCTCCCTGTCTTTTTGCTCCCTGTACACCACCCTCTCTTTGAGTTGATTCCCTTCTAGTTTAGAGAAAAGAATCACATTGCACTTCTCCACTCAGTAGTCAGGAAGTCAGTCCAAGAAGAAAGACAAGGGGCTGGAGAGAAGGCTAACAGATAAGAGCACTTGTCCTATTCCTTAGGTCCCTCAACTCCCAGTACCCACATGGCAGCTACCAACCACCTGAAACTCCAATTCCAGGGAATCCAATGCCCTCTTATCCCAGGCTTTGCAGTACAGGGGTGAACTTACATACAAAGATGTAAAACAATCGTACACATAAAATTAAAAAAATCAAGAATTTTTAAAATTATTTTTATTTTATGTGTATGAGTGTATTGCCTGCATGAATGTGAGTGTACCCGTGTTGTGCAATGCTGCCGATGTCAGAAGAGGGCTTCAGAATCCCCTGGAACTGGGGTTAAGAATGGTTTAATTTGTAGCTGCCATGTGGGTGCTCAGAATGGATCCTGGGTCCTCTGCAAGAGCAATCAGTGCTCTTAACCGCTGAGCCATCTCTCCAGTCCCAAGAACAATTTTTTAAAGGAAGAAAAATAAATGAAGGAATGAAAGGAGGAGGAAGAGGAGGCAAGATCTGTGAGTTTCCACCCTCAGCAGGAGGAGGAGACACGGGACGATAGGAGAATCTAGGACTAAGCAGAAACATCAAGTCCTCTTGGACAATAAAATGAGGATGATGGATAAACAGAATTTTCCTGTGAAAACAAAACAAGAGATGGGTTAAGGTAGAACAGGTTCAGGACCAGTCAACAAACAGTAGACCTTCAGCGTTGGGGATGTAGCTCAGTTGTAAGCCTCTTGCCCTGAGTGTGGACATCCAGCACTAAAGCAAGGAGCAAACACTAGGAGAGATCGTGCTTGACTTAGAAATGAGGAGAGGAAAGGCAGCATCAAGCATGGAGTAAATGGACAGCACTGACACCAAGGATCTGCCAGTGAGTATCTGCTCAGTGTCCCCTTCAGCTCATGTAGCAAAGGTCAGATGCATGGGAATACAGTGCACAGTGTCTGCTATTTATTGAGGTGAAATGACCAGTGCTACGTCAGAGAGCACACGGCCTGAGACTTCAACCACAGTAAGCAGAGACACTACTTACTGAGAGGAGATATTTTCCACCTGTGACATGCTCTGCTCTGCCCTGGGATCCTGGGTTCATAAACCACTCCCTACCTTCTGAATTTTTAGATAGGGGATCTCCTCTTTCTAGCCATAAGGGTCTCATTGGTCCTAGATCCCTTTACGTATGGAAGATTTCCCTGAAACATGCCTGGATTGAGGTTCACTCCACCAATACTAGGCAGGCCTAAGAGAACCAAAGTTCAAGGAGTCATCCTGCCTCCGTCCCTCCTGCCTCTGTCACAGACAAAGTCTGCCCTGGGGAGACCTTTCTTGTCTTCTGGATGATCTGGGTGTAGGAGAATGTGAGCACCTCTTTGTTAGAGTTTGCTGTGAGAATCTCATCTGGACCAAAAGAAGACCCTGTGAACTGGGCAATAGCAGAGAAGGCTCTGACCTGCTCCTCCTCTGACCCTAATGCATTCGGTCTGGACCACAGTCCGTGGGAAACCGATTTCTTAACTCTTCAAGGGCCACCTTCCCATCACCCACCCACCTCCACCTGTTATTTCCGTCAGTGGGACATGGAGAGCCTCAGTCAGCCTTGCATTTCCATTCTCTGGTAACTCTTCCTCTCCCAGTCTGGGCCCCTATGATGATGATTTCTGATGTAAGCACTTTCACTGGCTATTTTCGCATGAAAAGTTCACTGGTGAGAATGTGGCCGCAAAGTCAAATTTACTCCTGGGAGCCCCTTGCTATATGGGATCTTGGCTTTCCTGCCCACTGGGAGGCGTGCTGGGACCCTCTCTCCTCATGCTGTCCTTATGACAAAACTACAGTTTAGGGAATAGCTATATTTATTAGGGCTTGCTAATAAAGTTTATGATATCTTGGAGGGGGTTACTTACAAAGGTGTGGATGCCCGTGGGTGTTTTTCCCTACTACTTGGCTGAGCTCTCTAGATCTGCCCCCGCCATCCTGCAGGTCCAAGATGGTGAAGCTTCTGCCTCCTACCTGTCTTCTTCCGGGTCTATCCTTAGACCTTCCCTCCTCATGTGATTGAAGCTGAACAATTGGGTGGAAGGGGTGACTGTCTCCATCCCTTCCTATGGCGTCTCTTAGGGTTCAGACATCCAAAGATTCCTGGCCCTTTCAGAGAAAATGGCTGCTCAACAGGGGCATTTGTGTGGTTTGAGTTTCACTGTTGGCTTGCTTCTTCATTCAGACAGGTTCTCACCATGTACTCTATGCTGTTCCTGAACTCACTCTGTAACTAAGGCTGACCTTGAAAAATTCTCCTAGTTCCTGCTTTAGACTCTTGAAGGCTGAGATTTAAAATGTGTGTCATGCTATTGGGCTGAGAATGAGGTGTTCCTAGAGATACAGCTGTGAGATCAAGCTTGAGTCTATATTCCTTGATGTTGTAGGAAAGAAAGGTTGATTGTTCCCTCCTATGAGCCCCACAGAGATTATGTGTTTTAGAATCATCCGCATCCTGTGTTCAATCCCAGGTGTGATTCTTGATGCTCTGTCCCTTGACAAGGAACTTGAAAGTGTTGATCCTCAGTCTTGCCACATGTAACAAGTACATTCTGCCTACCTCAAATGTGGTTAAAGGAAGTAGACAATTAACAGAGGCACAGCACCCAGTGCAATCCCCACAGAAGACAGGCAGCACAGCATTCTCCCTTATGTGCCTTCAGTCTCCACCTCACACCGATCACTGCTCCTACTTCCCAGGTGGTTGAAGACACAGATACATTGCTGAACTTTGAGACCCAGTAAACAAGACAACCAGCTCCAGCCTCCACCTTGACACCAGTCACAGAAGCTCTTTAGTTGCAAGAAGTGATGCTGCCTGTTCCGCTGATGAATTCCCAGATGCTCATTCCTTACTAGGAGATCTCTGTACCCTGAGGAGATGAGAGGGAGAATTCTCTCTCTCTCTCTCTCTCTCTCTCTCTCTCTCTCCTTTTGTGGCAGCTCTGGTCTCTCCCCTTCACTCTCAATAGGTGAAGATCCACCCGCAGATGCACAGGAAACTCAGTCTTCCCTGGCATTGAAATGTAGCTGGCAATGCTTTGAAGAGTTCCTAGAACAGCCCCACAATTCCTCCAAGTCTCCTGACCTAGACTTATTTGAAATTTACCTATTTACAGCATAAGAATTCCTTCCCCCTGCAGGAAATATAAATGACATGTAATGCCTTTTCAACCAAAGGCAGAAATGAGACAAAGGAGAATCAATCACACTCTAAGAAATTTATGAAAACATCGCCTGGCAGAACTTCCCTGTCAGCATTTTTCTAATACTGAAGACTGCATCCTACTCCCAACAGGTGCCCTTTGCGTATCAGCAGGACTGCTTCTGAATTATCCAACGCAATGGAGTATGAGGCTGAGCTCTGGCCACTCAGAGGGAGGGAGAGGAGCCCTTTGTATTGGGAATGAAAACCAAGTTGGACCCTGCTGGTTGGCTTGCTTGCTGGAGTTAGAGAAGCTATGTACCCTTCTGCAAGAGTAAAATGTCTTGGCTTGTCAAAAGACTTTGGATTGTGTGGTCATTTTCTCAAGATCTCAAATTCATTTCTAACCCCCATCCTTTCCTATCTGAGTCTTACATGAATGTGCCATGACCTTGAAGGTTCATATTTTTCCACTTAAGCATTTCTGTCAGAACACAGGAATGAAAGCGGGCGTGGCTATTCCTTTCCCTTTAATGCCTGATGTGGAAAATACAAGATAGACTCCATAGGCCTTTTAATCATAGTAGAGGACATGAAGTGAGGGGTGTGTAGGGAGGTGGGGGTTGACCCGAGAGGAGCAGGAAGAGCAGCTAGTGCCCTTAACTACCGAGCCATCTCTCCAGGCCCAAGTTGATCTTCTTTAAGGGAGAGACTGTAGATAGACTGAGTAGACCCCAGGGGATGAACTTGCATCGAGGGACATCTGGGTACACTAGCTTGGTTTGATAGACCCTATCATGAATGACAGGAATGCCTGAAATTCAGTGGGGCTGGCTACAGTTAGGCCTGCATTGGTGAAGGGGTATAAAGATGATTAAGATGGCTTTTATGAAATGCATAATAATTCAATAAAAATATACTTTAGAAGTAAATAAATAAATATGATAGCTATAGAAAAATAATAGAGGATGTGAATGGAGGTATGTAGGGAGATGTAGAAGGTGTATAAGGAG
>NW_008336028.1:2263-4839 GCF_000622305.1 Nannospalax galili | reverse complement strand
TTTTTCTCTTGCCCATCTCTGTATGACAACTTTAGAAATCCAGATTTCCTGCTCTCTTCTCCTCTAAAACACATTTTCCTAGAGTTTAAAAGAGAATGAATGAAGACAGAAAACAAAAGGCTTTCCAAGTTTACTCCAGAAAGGGAGCTAATTCGGTTTCTGGGTGTCTAGGACCTGTCTACAGCTCCTTTTCAAAAAGTGTTCCTGCCTGTACCAAGGATGTTCTGTTTGTTTGCTTTTTATATGTCTGACACAGAGTTTTGCTATGCAGCGTGCCCAGGCCTCAACCTCACAGTCCTCCTTCTGCAGCCTCGCAATTGCCAAGATTACAGAGGTGGCCTCCTGGCTAGGCTGCCTATGCATTTGCTACCAGTCTGCCCCACAGCTCAGGAAACCTTGGCCTCTACTGTTATGTGTTTGGCCCTTGGGAAGTGTGTCCTCAAGGGACACAGTCACTCCAGCCAACATCATGGTTTATAGTCTCGAAAGCTACACTGGTGCTCCCTGGGGAAAGGAG
The DNA here is from genome assembly GCF_000622305.1 of Nannospalax galili. Lineage (NCBI taxonomy): Eukaryota > Metazoa > Chordata > Mammalia > Rodentia > Spalacidae > Nannospalax > Nannospalax galili. The sequence goes on along the minus strand of NW_008336028.1, from coordinate 4,322 downwards.
GGCAGTTAGCTGTCTGTTCTGTCCATCCATCACAAGACTTTTAGGAATGGAAGTCACATCATCGGCCTTGGTGGCAATTGCCTTTACTTGGTAAGACATCTCTTCATTTCTAAAGATCAAATAAGGTGTGACGTGTTCATTCTATCAGAAGCCAAGTTGCTGTCTAATAAATTTAGATCCAGGTTTCTTTGGTTATTTGGACACATGGTCTACTTTAGCCCCTGTGGGTCTGAAGTGGGCTGAGGCTCAGGGTGAGTGAGCTGCAAGCTCCTTTCTACTTCCAGCTCTGGAGTAACTTGCAGGCCTCTGTGCCTCCACCACCCTGTCTTAGGTGATCCTGGGTATTGAACAAAGCCCACTGTGATGCTGAACTGGTACTCTACTCAGTGAGCACCATCACCAGTGCAAAATTACCAAATTTAGAATAATATAATACATGTTAGTTCAGAGAGTGCAGGTCCTTGGAGTCATCAGTTGACATTGATGTTAAATTGATGGCAGATGGGGACCAATCTTAGCTCTTGGAGGAATAATGTTTGGAATGGGATGGGACAATGATGAAGGTGTGCTCATGTGAATTTTCATACATAGCTCACCTCTTTGCCCCAGGACCAGTGAGGGGACAAGTGATTTTGACCCCACTAGTGAGTCAGCAGAATGGGGTCAACTAAGGTCTCCATTGGCAGAGAATTGACTATGGCTGTCTACAGTTATGTGGTGGAAAATGGCTTTCTGTGCCTTCAGTCTGAAAGGATGTGTTTTCTTGGATGCTACCCTGGATCCAATTCCCTGAAGATCCATCAGCATGAGTGTCCAGGCCCCACCCACACTCTGGGAACTCCCAAAGCAGGTGCTACTGATCCATGAAGATTTGGCCATCTCTCTTCTGGAGGATCTTTCCATGGAGGTCTTCCTACCACTGTTCAATACTTCATCAGTAGATAAACAATCATTCTTAGGGCAATAGTACCATGCTGCCTCTTCCCTTGCTTCCCAATAACAGCCCCAATGAAGACCCACCCCTACCTGGAGACTTGAAGCATATGAAGAGGGACATGCTCCTGACACTGAAGTTTCAGGGAACCCAGTATTGTAGGAGAGAGAATGGGGTTAGAGGGAGGAGACAGCTGGAGTCAGGGAGAATATGGTTTTAGATGGTGAGACACCTTGGAGGCCATCTCCATCGGGAACAGCAGAGGCATTGGCTATTGCTGAGACACTTGGGAAAGAGTCAGTGCAGACTACAGCTTAGAGAAGATGCAGCCACAAGAAAATCCTTTTGTCCTGCCTCCTCCTATAGGAACTAGAGGTGGGAGCAGCCCAGGTTCAAGCAGACCCGAATGGAGACAAGTAAGACACAGCTCCATCCAAGGACCCTCATCCAGCCTGCATTGAGGCTCTGAGTCAGCCTCAGCACTAAAAAAAATAAGTGAACATCTGACGACCAATAGAGATTCAAAGCAGAGACTGAAAGCCAACCTGGGCTAAGCAGTAAGACTGCCTCCAAGTTCCAAAATAAATCAGTCCCTACCCTAGCCGAGGAATGATTGGCAACTGATAGCTGCTGGGAGGGGGAGAGTCAGTCTCCTTAGGGATGAGGTAGGTTACCCAGGCGCCAGTGAGCGCACACACACTGAAGCGCATTTGCAGACACAACTCTGACTCCATTGGCCTGAAAAATATATTTCATGAAGTAAATGGAGTTGTGTGGGTGGGGGTAGTAAGGGGTGTGCAGATAGTGGAGCAGGCCCAAAAATATTTTCTGCAATCTGCAAAAATTCAATTAAAAAAACTTTTTTAAAAATGTAAAATGAGGGACTGGAGAGATGGCTCAGTGCTTAAGAGCAATTGCTGCTCTGCAGGGGACCTGGGCTCAGTTCTGAGCACTTACATGGTGGTAACGGGAACCCTTAGCTCCAGCTCTGGGGGATCCCTGCACACACTCTTGACATCCTGAAGCATGGCATGATCATGGTATACTCACACACGTTCAGACAATATACTCATACACATAATAAATTAAATATTTTTAAAAAGAAAAATAATAAAAAAAAGATAA
>NW_008336028.1:0-968 GCF_000622305.1 Nannospalax galili | reverse complement strand
CCGAACATTTTGGGGGCTCTGTCAGGGATTCCCTAAAAGACCCTTGGTCTGTTTTCCTATCATTTTTGTTCTCCATTTGGCCCCCAACGAAATCAGATCTGGTTTCTCCCGTGGAGAATCTCTTTTGATTTCTGTTCTGGCTGTCTGGACATCTGTGGGTTCAAGGGAGAGAAACTGGATGCAGTATTGCTCTCTGTGCCAGAGGATGAGAGATGCCCCAACTCTCCATCTGAATGGTTGAGCACTTGTGTCCTCTGGGCCTTCGGTGTCAACCTATCCAATGTGGAGTGCCTTTGTTCTGTGTCAGTCAAGTCTTGAACGGATCTACCCGATCTGTCTGTTTCTTATTTGTCTTTGTTTTGGCACAATCCTTTTCTTTTCCATTATGGGTCAATCCCCTTCATCTGAAGACACTCCCCTTCACTTAATTCTTTCCATTTTAAGGATTTTCAGAAGGAGGCCACCATCTCTGGAGAGACTGTCTGTTAGGGTAAATTCTATAACCTTTGTTCTCTCAAATGGCCATCTTTTGATGGTGACTGAGCCCCCCACTGGGTCCTTTGATGTTAACAAACTTTCTTCTGTTCAGTCTGTGATCTTCTGAAACCCAGGACACCCTGATGAGGTCCCCTATATTTTGGCTTATTTTTACCTTGTGCACAAGTCTCCCAAATGGTTAAAACTCCATTTCCCCCCTTCTCCCTCGAAGCCCTCTCTTTTGTCTCTGGGGCCCACATAGCATATTCCTTGGTCTCACCCACCTCATGTTTCCCCCTTCAATGGAGGACCCCCTATTAGATCCTCCCCTTATTCTTAATGCCCATCTGCTCCCCCTACTTCTCCTGCCTCTCCTCCTTCTCCTGCCTCTCCTGCCTCTACTGTCACTCCTTCTACGACCACCCCTGCACTCCTTACCGCTCCCCACACATGTTCAGGTCAGCCCTATAGGCCTGAGATGACCCCTGCCA
>NW_008336027.1:1109360-1120605 GCF_000622305.1 Nannospalax galili | reverse complement strand
CAGGGAGGTAAAGGTAATTTATATTTTTTAGCAGAGTAGAATGACTGGATAACCATCAGAGGGTTTTCAAGCACAAAATAAATGACCATACAATTTTTTGAACTGTGAGGAATAATATAGGTTCAAAGAGGAAAAGTAATAAAATTTCCACAAGTTGAATAACTTGTTCTCATGTTTCTGAATTGATTGACTCTATGAATCAAAATACTATGCTAATTAAGTCAAATGAATTCATTTAATTTATAACAAAGTTTCATTTAAAATCATTATTTAATGGCTCAATAAATCATGCCATTGTCGACTGTAAATTTATGATGAAGAATTTTAGATCTGAACCTAAAAATATGCAATAATCTATAATTTTCCAAACTTCTCTTATAGAGTACATAATAGTTTTAAGACTACTGACTTAGAATGTAAGTATATGACACTTTCGGAGGATTCCAAATACTCTGAAGAATGTTTGACTGATAATTAGAGTCATTTCTGCCAGCTATGGGGAACACCAACATATCACAGTGCTGTGCGGGGTTTTCTGATATGACAGCTCTGGACACACACTCCAGCTGTATCACTTACAGAGCCATGTGATGATGGACAAGGCTGCTGTCTACCTGCTCTGACCCAGCACACTGACACCATGACTAGATGGGGGTCTACTTGATGACAAATATGAATGGTCCATGACACAAGAAGCACCACTTGAATAGCAGGGGCACTGAAAGAAAAGTTTCTGCTAAATTTTTCTCTACTGGAATATCTAATTTTAATTTTTTATGTCAACCGATTTTAGCAGTTTTAATTTCCACATTTCGTAGAGTTCAAGATAGACCTTCCCAATTTTTATAGTCATATCCAAAACAAAAATGCTGAAAGGAAGTAATACATGGAAAATATGTTTGTTATTAGCACAGAGAGCGTCACTTAAAGAGGGGAAAAGAACTTGGAAAGATGTTATAAGCAGAATGAAATAGAAATATTTTAATTATTTAGAAATGATTTAACTTCACATCAGCATTGCCAGTAACAAATACAGAGTTTATGAAACTTGATACTCATGAAAATAAAACACTACAGTAATAACTCAAATATCCTAAAGAACGGAGATGCTCAAGAGCGAAGAGTAGCCAGACACTTTGCCTCTTGCAGCCTCGGGACGTCACACTCTCTGGGCCAGGGAAGATGGGCAGATGGATGAAAATGTTTGTTTAATGTGGGAAAGAGCACTCACTACACCACCCAGGGACTGTGGACTAGACAGGCATCCCATTAGCAATAGGCATGCAGCTTCTGAACACGAGCATTACACATTAATGTATCACTTGCTTCCCATCTTCCTCGGCTGGGTGGAAAGGACGGTGGGAGTAGGTAGACTCAACTGACAATTCCTCAGGGTCAGTCAGTGAGCTTTATTTGTCTTTATGTTTCCAGACCTAATACAGGGGTATTAGGATGTGCCTGCTCACAGAATGTTTATTGAAGTAAGCTTGCTCACCTGTTGGGAAGCAAAGGCCCTCAAAAGAACCATGCTGCTGGGAGAAAAGGGAGGTCCCAAGAACATGAAGTCTGAGTGGAGAATTCTTTTCTCTTCAGTTCTCCTTCCCCAGGCTTCTCACATGAATTAAAGATTTATTTTTTTATCTATTATTTTTGTGTGTGTGCATGTGTGCCAGGGAGAGCAAATGAAGTCAGAGGATGATTTCCAGGAATTGGTTCTCTGCTTGCACTGTGGATTACATGGGTTCCTAGGATCCAATTCTGGTCATCAGGATAGCAGAGCAAGTGCCTTTATTTGCAGTACCATCTCACCACAGCTGACCTCCCAAGGGGTTTGTTAGGGAAAATTAGTAACAGGCAGTCAAGATCATCCTAACCTGAATGTGCTGTTACTATGTAACTAAAAGTCCTTACCCACAAACCAAGTGTGATTGTCTCTTAGATTCTGTTTCAGTCTTCTGAGGGCCAATTGTAAGGATCTTTGATTTGAGGGCAGTTACTTAATCTCTCTGACAATGGCTTCCCTCTTACAAATTGAGAATGATAATAACTATATTGAAAGATTTGAGTAGGATTTGGGTAATGTCTAATGCATGGAAACCACTTACTGCACTGTAGCCTTGTATCAAACATTTAGTTTGTGATGCCATGTGCAGGCTGCTTAAGAGGGGGAGATATATTGGCTCCAGTCATGAATGCTTTGAGCAAATGTTAATTATATTGATTTTTTATACTAAGTGGGTCTGTGAAATCATCAAAAAGTTCAAAGAATGTGTTCAATTTATTGCAAATAGAGCCAGCTAAAACATGCTGACAAAAAAATCAATATGATCCATTTTAATGACATCAGTTTTTGATCTATTACCAAGTATTTACTCCTGTGGTGCACTTATGACAGACTGTCAAGAGGTTGGGATAGAACAATTTTAACAACCTATAAAGACAGAGAAAAATGTTTGAAGATTGGAAAAACATCATTTCTTTCTGACCAAAATAATATCAGAAACTGGACATGATGCTTCACACTTGTAACTCCAGGAATTGTGAGGCTGAGGCAGGAGGATTGCTCTAAGTTTGAGGTCAACATAGGCTACATACATAATAAACTAAAAACCAGGACAGGCTATACATCAAAGACATATTCTTATGTCTCAATAAGAATAAATAAGAATAAAATCAGAAAAATCAAGCTTAAGTGGTGAACGATCTCACAAGCTCTAGGTCTACTCCTGGCTTAGCATGAGCCTGTGAGGGAATTAGCACTGAGCAAGAGGAGACCTGGGCAGACACCACTTTTAACCACCTATAAGTGCAGCACTGAACATGTGATAGTGTTCCTCATGGAGTTTTACTCCAGGTACTAAATTTCAAACAGTACTTCAAATTGCAAATTTCTAGCTACTACAGAGTTGCACATCTGGTCAGACATAGAGAACATACACCTGGGACATGCCCAGTACTAGGTGACACATCTACAGTCGAATCTCTACAACCAAGGCTCATGGAACATAGTGGAATAAGGGGTAGAGAGAGGGCTAACGTCCCCTCAACTCTCACCAGTGAGGCTTCCATGTACATCAGAGTGTGTTACACACAGAAGGCCTCAACTGGACATTTTGGAGAAAAGAGACTGTAGAGTGTAGGATGGGACTCCTATATGGAACCTCACCCATGGTCCTCAGGGACCATTGCAGAAGAGGAGGCAGAAAGATTGTAAGAGCCAGGGCTGGTTCATGAATGTATGAGGTGGAGGCTTCCAGGCCAATGGAGGCTTGTTCCTGTGTGCCTGTGGCAGCGGTGACATCCAACATGGGACCCATGTCAGCTCAATTAAACAAGGGCCCAAAGGGAAGTGAGAAACAGGTGGTGGGTCAGCACTAGATCGAGAACAATTTGAGAGTAGCTGCTGCTGGGTGAGGGAGAGTATGACTTACATACGACCACTGGATGGGCTGATTAGATACATTTACACTGAAGGACATTTGGGTACAAACACTGAATAAAAGGACTCAGTATGTATGGCAGCATGCATAGGGTTCAGTGGGAGGATGGGGGAGTCATGAATGGGGGAGGGGGTCTGGATGTGAGTGGGGAATGTTATATGATATTTTAACAGCACAATAAAAAACTGATAATAAATAAAAAAAAATAAGGAAAAAAACTTCAAATTTTTACACAATTCAGTTTTTCATGGTGTTTTACTGGCTTTCTCTATCAAGCTGATGTGAGCAAAAAGACTAAAGGAAAAGGAATTCACATTAAAGAAATGACACAAGATAACTGCCCAAGCCTAAAACCTTGATTTTATTTATTTATTTATTTATTTATTTATTTATTTATTTATTTATTTTTAATTTGAGGTATGAGTGTTTTTTCTGCATGTATGTAAGTGCAATGACAGCAGAGACCAGAAGATGGGGTTGATTCCCCTGGAGCTCAAATTACAGATGGTTGTTAGCCACCATGTGGATTCTGGGAAACAAACTTGAGTCTTTTGCAAAAGCAGCCAGTGCTCTTAACCACCGACCCATCTGTCCAGGCCTAAATCTTAAATGTATTTGCTCTTTTTATTATTTTTTTCAATATTTTATTTATCATTTTTATTTTATGTGTATGTATGTGAATGCACCCATGTCATGCAATGCTGTGGAGATCAGAAGAGGGCTTCGGATTCCCCTGGAACTGGAGTTAAGGATGGTTCATAGCTGCCATATGGGTGCTGGGAATTGAACCCGGGTCCTCTGCAAGAGCAGTTAGTGCTCTTAACCACTGAGCCATCTCTCTATCCCCAAATCTTGATTTTTAAAGAAATAATTTAATGGTTTCTAAAGCAACTAAAACTGCTTATAACCTGACCATTTTCTTCAAAGGACACTGTTCCTGTTAGTCTGTCAATCAGCACCACATACTTAGAATTCTGCATACATTTCAGTGCCTCATTCTGTCTCTTACTGATGGAAGAATTTTATCTCATATTTTCTCATGTTAGCCATTTTTCTTCATTATCTAATTTAAAACCATGAAAAGAATTTATCTAAATAGTAAGGCAATAGTCATAAATCCAATTTCCTTACTTGTTAATAGTAATTCCTATTTGATAACGTATGAAAATGATAGGGCAAGTCCAGTTCACAGTGCTTTAGTAAGATGATCTCTGGGGCCTATATGATGGTATTTTCTAGAAATATTGGAAAACCAACACATTTTCTGTGAATCCCAAGAATAATGTATAACATGGTCTTTAGGAGACAATTGCAACTGTCCCTAGAATGTTTAATCCTGTTGCAAGAACAAAAGGTCTCAAATGAACTTTGTAGTCATTTTACTGATTCACTATCAAAAGGAAAGTTTTTTAGGGGCTGGAGATGAGACAGTGGTTAAGAGCACTGGCTACCCTTGCAGAGGAATTGGATTCAGGTCCCAGTACCCACATGGTGGCTAACAACTACCTGTAATTCCAGTTCCGGGGGAACCTGACACCCTCTTCTGACCTCTGTGGGCATTACATGGCACGACTGCACTTATATACATGCAGACAATACACTCATATACATAAGCTTAAAAAAAATAATGTTTTTTAAGAGTTTCACTGAAACATTTCCAGAAAACTAGTAGACTTGATTATTTAAAAATCTCCGTTCCTTCTTGCACTTAGAAATTATGCTGCATCAAAGCATTTTTAAACTCAACATACTGTTAAGAAAAGACATCTCCATACGCCAGAAGAAGAAGAAACATCGGAGTAGATGGAAAATGACGCCTTGAGATTTTTCAAAGTCTTGGTACTCAACAGGGATTAGATTTGATGGTCTCTGAGGACTGTCAACAAAGACAGGGTTTAAAAGAGCTGGGTGTTAGCATTGGCTTTCCAGCTATCTCTATTAAGGGCTGCTTACTATATGAAAGCACAGTAGAGGGAAGAAGTCTGCAGGAACAGAGAGAGACATATTGTTTACAGCCATGCCTAGAGTAAGGATGGGAAAACCTGTGTGAGAATTTGTCTGTGAGCTTTTCATTCTGACTTTACTTTTACAACCCAAGAGCCCAAAGTTCTTCTACAACAGTGAGACTCCAAAGATTCCTATCAAAAACAAATGTCAAACTCTTTAGAGAAACACTATTGCAACCCAAATTGTGTAAGATTGCCACGCAAAAGTCAATAATAACTAAGTTATTACTGAGCGATTTGACTTCAGAGGAACCAATAATTCTCAATCTGCTGAATCTGAAAACTACTGTGAGAAGCAACAGACTTCCTTCAGCTAACTATTAAAAAAGTGAATATTAGACTTACAAGATGGCTCAGTGAGTAAAAGCGTTTGCCATGCAAGCCTTGACAACTTGAGTTAGATGCTAGCAACCTGCATTGGAATGAGAGTCCTGATTCCTTAGAGTTCTGACCTTTATACATGTTCACAAGTGCCTGCAGTGACACATACACATAATATACACAAACAATAATAATTATGATAAATTTTAAAGATTAAAAATTTAAATATAACTCTCAGTATCAGTAGAGAGGCTCCTCCATGTTCTAAGGTGGATGGTGTAGTGAAGAAGGAGTAGGAAACATGAGTGAAATACACACACACACATGCACACAGGCACGCACAGACACCACAATTCATTCATTCATTGAATACTGGAAAATCCTTAATATGCAAAAGGAGTTTCTAGAAGCTAAATCAGGAGAAAGCTACCGGACTCTCAGATACCATCATTGGTTGTAAGAGAGATCTGGCTGCGACATCTGTCACCTCATTGATCATCAGGGTTGATTCGGCTGATCCAGGTGTCCCCTTCCTCCCTCAACATTCCAAATGTGTCCCTCCCAAAGCTGCACACTTGGTTGAAGAGGATGACCTTCCATGATAGAGGAGAACTGGTCTTCAGTCAATAGTATATAAGTAGCTGATCTCCCCTGCTAGAACCTCCAAACAAGCTTTCAGATACCATCATTACGCTTCCCTTCTCTCCTCCCCTCCTTGTTCTCCTCTCAGTAAAGTAGAATGAAAGAGGCACTTGTATATTTATTTCTTGCTAAATGTGACAAGTTACGGCAGTGGATCTTGGTGTGGGAATGCTGTACCATTTATCCACAGCTTAAATCTTTGGTACGTTTGAGTTGCAGTGGCTATTTCTAAATGAGCTGTGTTGAAACTGAGGGTCAGTAGTCAATTCCATGCAGAAACCTGTTAGTCTTACCCTGGCCCACTGTGTCAAGAGTCATCTTTTGCTTCTTCTATTTTTTCCATCTAACTTCATTAGAAATGGCTCCAAGGTAATTGCTATAAGAAGATATTTTTAAAACAAATACAGGAAACTGAAAATTAAAAAATAAAGAGAAAACAATTAAAAGAAGCCAAGTGTGAAGCTGGTATACAGGATATATATGTCATACCGGATATATATGTTGAAGTCTAGTTCCCCTCCCAAAATAGAACACAATGTATAATCTTGCCTTTCTAAGGAGTCCTAGGAAAAAATGAAGGCAGAAATATCCTCAAGGTATATTACCAGGTGTATGTTTGGAGCTATTTCAAAACACAAAATCCCCGACATGATTCATGCCTGAAGAGCCTTCTCGCCTACTCATGTTAAAGTATTAATATTTCTTAGCTCCTCATTCCAAGTAAGTCACAATCTAGAGTTAACTGTTAATTACTTAAGATTTTGTGTGAAGACAGTTACATCATAATATATTCAGGTATCTTAGGGAAAGTCCACTTTAGACCATCTTCTTTCAAATAGAGGCACCTTTGCTGACCACAGGGCTCACCCTTCATACAGCATCAGCAGCCTCAATGTCTCCTGCTTTCCCTGCCACATTCATGGTGAAGGTAACAACTACAGGGTGTGACATCTAAGAAGTGGTAGTGACAGCTGTGTGTGCAGGTTGCAGCCACTGAACCCAAACTGAGTTGCAACTTCGTGTCTTCAATTTGGTATTGCCTTGTGCCTTCCTGTGGCAATTCTGGTCACATTCTGTTTCTAGAAGGTACTCAATCAATCCAAACCTGCTAAGGTATGGTGCTGGAATGGTGCTATTGAGGATTCAGAGATGCATGTTAACCGCAAAGAATTTACAGTCTAGTCATCAAGAAAATGCTGAGTAAAAGAAAACACTAGCGAGTATCTGAGTATGTCTAGCATAGAGGGCTGGTGAGTGGGTGCTGATGCAGTGAACTTCGTGACCAAGACCAACTGTCTTGTGGACCTGCATGTTCCTATAGCACAAGCTGTATGTACATGAGAAGCAAGAGTGGGTGTAAGGGTAAAGAACTGGAGGGAACAGGGATAGCTTCTAGGAGCACAGCCAGTAATTCATGGGGAATAGCTACCTTTTGGCTGTTGAGGTTCAGAAAGGAATGGGTAAAATATCAACCCACAGGGGGAAATGGATTCTTCCCTTCTTTTGATTCTACTGCATACAGATATAGTTGGCAACCACAGGGGATGCAAGTTTACATACAGATTGCATGCACAGTTTCTCCTAGTTAGTTGATTTACATTGCATAGAAGCTTCTGTTTCGTTGAGCCCTTAGGGTTGGGTTTAATCATTGAGAAAAAATAGAAAATAGATGTATTCTTTAATTTAAAAAGGTTTTATTTATTTGTATTTTATGTTATGAGTGTTTTGCCTGCATGTAAGTGAGCCATATGTGTGTGCAAAGACCACAGAGGCCAGAAGATGGCATTGAATCCCCTGGAACTGAAGTTACAGATGGTTGTTAGCTGCCATATGGATGCTAGGTCCTCGCAAGAGCAGCCATGGCTCTTAACAGCTGAGCCGTCATTCCAGCCCCAAGAGATCAACTTTGATATGCAGCTTGTATTGTAGGGGCAGACACTACTTGTATTTCACTAGTGATAACTTTCTGAGCAACAAAACTGCTCTATACATAATGGTAAAAATGAGTTTGACACCATCTCTACAACAAAAGCATTTATTGTTCACTTTAAAGTGGATTTCTTAGGTCCTTTGTAAAGAACAGTAGCTAACAGCCCACTGGAAACACACTTTATCCCCTCTGCCAGAAGGTCCTTTATTTCTACCTTTGTTTCAATGCCCTGAACCCCTTAATGTCAGCTATGGTTTGAATGTATTTTCATAAAAGTTCATGTGTTGGAAACTCAATCCCCAATTTACATGTTGACAATATTCAGAAGATGAGGCTTTGGAAAGTAATGAAGATTAAATGAAGTCATGAAATTTACCCCATTGATGGAATTAGTGTCTTTAAAAGAAGAGGATGAGAGACCTGAATGCATTTGTTCTGCCTTGACCTGTGCCAACAAACTTCCAGTGAAGTGGGAAGTCCTCTTTAGATGTGGAGCAGGTGCTAGCACTGTTTTCTTAGACTTCTCAGCTTCCAGAACTGTAGTCAAATAAACCTCTTTTCTTTGTCAACACCTGATCTCAGCAATTTTGTCATAGTAACATAAAATAGAATAAGACCTCCACCTCAGGCTTCCAACTTCCCCAAGCCATCCTTGATGGTTCCATTTTCATGTGACCCTCTTCCTTCTGGAACTCTCTGAGAGCACTTTCCATCTTTTTGGCCTTTTAGCACACTCTGTTTTGCACTGTAGCCATTAGTTCCTGTCTCAACTCTACATATTTTGTTTGCCTTGCATGGGGACGCAAGGTCATCCTTTTGGAATAGGTGGAGTCTTCCCATGTAATGCAAGGAACATGGTGATGGAAACTGTGCAAATTGAACTGAGACCCTATTTGATGTTTTTCATGATTCTGCACACCTCCCCACAGAATTCTCACACCTCTACTATCCTGGTGAACAATGGAAAACAGATCTTCCATAGGACAGATGACTTCCTGTTCCAGCTTCTGTGATGCTGCTGGGGGCCAATGCTTAGTTGCCAGTTTTATGAGGATAAGCCAAGCAGATACGAGTTTCCAGTAATGGGAAGACAAGGACATGAAGGCGCAGCACTCTCAGTCCTGCCTGGGACAGTCATGTGGGATCTTTTGTCTCTCTTCCTCCCTTCAGACTGAAGAGCTTCACTGCAGAAGGGCTATATCACAGCTCATCACCTCTCTTTACAATGTCCTGATTCTTTCCTCTCTACCTGTGTTCAGTGTGAGAACTGCTCCTAATAAGCCTCATATACCCTGTGTGCTGAGTCTGACTACCAGGAATACATGTGCATGCAGAACATGACAGCACATGGCTTTGTAATGTGTCTCCTTTCATCTTGCTCACAAGGGCAGCATAAAGAGGAGTGGGGCTGAGATTTCTATAGTGATATCCTCTTTGGTAGCCCTACATATTGTACTAAGTAACCAAATTATACTGCCTTTGTTTATTTTTTGAGGAAATAAACACAATATATGGCTGATTGAAGAAATGAAAACGCCTCTGTTTCTCCTGGGGCTTATTTACCTTTTTATTTTTACAAAACAAGTCATCTTTATGTGTTTTCTTGCCAATAATGAATGTGTGGATTCATATCTCTTTTCCTATCAGCAGAAGCATAAATGTCAAGAAGGTGACATCATTTCTAGGAATTTTTAAAAGCCAATAAAGAAAATTCCCAATTATAAACTATAAGAACAGTAGAGATTAAAAGTCCTTCTGGGGGGAGGAAACTAAGTTAATCAAAGAAACTCAATTCACATTTTCTGAGATGAAAATCTTGGCCACATTCACAGAGAACATGGTAAAGAATCTACATGAAGTCACATTGTCAAGAAATAGCATTCTTGACAAACAGAAATTGCAAATGGTATTACCAGGTTAGTTCAGAAACTGTAATAATTGTGCACACTTGATTTGTAAGATGTTCAATTCATGTCAGGCATTGTGATATTTTGGGAATCTGTTAAATTCTTTAGGAAAAACAAGGACAACTGAAGTTGCATTTTAAATTTACAACAAGGGTACAGCAGGGATTAATAAAAGCAGGGAAATTGCTTTGAGATAAAAAATATTATAACTGGAAAATAAATAAATAGAACATACTTTTATGGTACTATTTCTTGTAGGAATTTTTATGATAATCAACAAAATAGAAGCAATTCATAAAACGAGCTTCAGTATTTTTCCATGTTAAGAGTTACATCAAATCCATATGTAGGAAGAGGTACTAAGATTGCATTTTAAATGGACTGTGTTATTTTTAAATAAGATACTCAGAAACTATGTCTTTTATATATTACTAAACATTTGAAATGGCATTTTAATGGATGTATGCAATGTACCAGACATGTCCAATATACAATTTGATTTAAATTTTAGGTTTATTGTAATGACTTGAATGCATCCCTGCATTTCATGTCTTTAAAGTCATACAAGTGTTATTTAAGAGGTCGGACTTTTCTTGCATTAATGGATTGATGGGCTAGTGGGCTATCCAGGGAGTGGCTTTGTTATGATAACAAGCTCTCTGGCAGCTTTCTGTGAAACCCACCATCATGTTATGACCCTGCAGTGAAGGCCTCCCCTAGATGCCAGAACCATATTCATAGATTCCTAACTGCCAGAACTATGACTGAAACAAACATCAATTCTTCATGAATTACCCAGTCGTTAGGATTCATTTTTAGCAACAGAAAATAGCTTAAGGCATATCTATTTTTTAAGATTATAAGCAAGTTCAAAGAGAAAGGACTATAGCTTGTATAAGGGAGGCTTTCAGGAAAGATCCAGAAACTTGACCACCAATGCTAGCTTAATTACAATATAAAATCATCCAAACAGGTTTTCTCTTTTACTTTAAAAATCGT
>NW_008336027.1:1103036-1109139 GCF_000622305.1 Nannospalax galili | reverse complement strand
AGCTTTCTTGTGGGATTATCATACTGACTCATACTAGTGCCCCTTTGATGAACAGTGGCTCCTACACATATATATATTTGTTGTTTGAGATAGAGTCTCCCTGTAATCCCAGCTAGCTTGAATCTCACTATGTAGACCAAAATTTAGCTTCAGTTCTCACAGAGATCCACTTCCTCTGCCTCCTAAGCACTGGGATTAAAGGTATGTGGCACCACACCTGGGTTAACACAATATACTTTGATCATATTCATCCACAACACCCCTAAGTCCTCCTAGGTCCACTCTCCCTCTCTCAGTATCTATCAGTTTTCAATATCTTTTCAACTATGGACAAAATATCACGCCCACCTACCCTCTCCATGCTGGAATTTTGTCTGTCTTGAGCTTAAGCGGATATTGAGCTGTCACAACTTTGGTGAGTTCATATGTGCACCTGTCCTGCTGTGTCTAGAAAATGGTTTCATTGTAGACATCCACTGCCTCTGGCTCTTGTAATCTCTCTATCCTCTCTTCCATAATGTCAGTTTAGCAGAATAATAGTAGTAGCTTCTTCCCTAGGGCCTGCAATATGTCTAGTTTGTTCTTGGCCCCAATGAGTATATCAGGTATGGGTTCCATCTTGTAGAGCTGGCTTTAAATAAAATCAGAAAGTGATTGGTTACTCCCATGACATTTGTGCCACTATTGCACCAGTGAACATGTCTTTCCAGGCCACTCATTACTGTAACAATGGATTCACAGCTGAGTATGATTGAGGACTATTTTTCTCCTCTGGTAGTGTGCATATACCCTTCTAGCACCATAAAATGAGCCAGGAGGAATGAAGCTTCTAGTCAGTGCCAGTTTTGTTTGTCCATGTTCTATGACTCAACCATGTGGTATCTTTGAGTATAAGGTTGTATACTGTGAATACACAGGAAAGAACTCAGAGATGAGTAACTCAAAGAGGGGTTAGAACCTGTGATCATATAATAGTACAAAGAAAGAATATTCTAGGGAGAGTTTAGGTTGGCCAGTAGTGGGGAGCTAAATACATGGTCCTAGGAACCAGTCAGTGATCACTAGGATAGCATGCAGCTGCTTGTGTTGATTTTTGGTGCTGTCCCCAGACTTGTAAAAGTCTACAGTTGCCTTCTTGGATAAACATCCAACATCTTGGTGAAGAGGAGAGCTGTCTTTATAAATTTCTCTCCTGCTTTTAGGAAAATAGAAGGAGAACAAAGAGCTTCCCTTTGGACTTCCAAAGCTCTCAATTGACTTCAACTCAAAAACCTTTACCTCAACATGTCATGTGTGGGATGACAAAAGCTGCTGCCTTTCAAGTTCTTTCCTCTTAGAAGAATGAATTTGAGTTCTTGAGGATTTTAATTAAAAGATGCCTTCTATGGTTGCAGGAAAGTTTCCTTTAATTTCCCTGTGGTATTTTATTTATTTATTTATTCATCTATTTTTGTTTTCTTATGTGTATGAGTGTATTGCCTGCAAGTGTGTAAGTGCACTTGTGTTGTGCAGTGCCCAAAGAGGTCAGAAGAAGGTGTCGGATCCCTTGGAACTGGAGTTACAGATGGTTGTTAGTTGCCATGTGTGTGCTGGAAATCAAACCTGGGTCCTCTGCAAGAGCAGTCAATGCTCTTATCACTGAATCTTCCCTCCATCCCCATTTATTTATTTATTTAAATATTTTATTTATTATTTTTACTTTATGTGTATGAATGTATTGCTTGCATGCAGGTAGGTGAACCTGTGTCATGCAGGATGATTGTTAACTGCCATGTGAGTGCTGGGATTGAACCCAGATCCTTTGTAAGAGCAGTGTTCTTAACTACAGAGCCAACTCTCCAGCCCCTTGTATTCTTGACCATTACTTCTTGCCACCTGGATGTCTCAAGGTCCCCGAAACTTGGAAAATCTGAATTTAAGGTGTCTAGCTCATCAACTTGCTTTCTTAGTTACTACAGACCATTGCAAAACCTAAGCGTCTTTTCCTTGAGTCACTACTCTCTGCCTCTGCATTGCTCCTCTCATTGGCTTCCCTTCAGGATGGCATTCTTATATCTATTTTTTAAAATTCCACTTTCATATAACATGCAGAAGAAGCCATCAAAACCACAGAGCTCATTTGTTGTTTTCCTGATCAGCAGCTGCTTAGTCACATTTCATTTACTATAACAGATGCACATCTTATGTCATCCTAAAAGGAAGAATGTTTGTTTGAGATCAGTTTTGGATGCTTCAGTCCATGCTCAATAACCACATTGCTTTGGCCTATGGCAGAGCAGTACATCTTAGCAAGAATGTATGGTGTAGTTGCTGAGCATATCAAGGCAGCCAAGAAGCAAAACAGAAAGAAGGGCCAGTGTCCCATAGTCCCCTTTAAAGGCACACTTGTAATAACCTAAAAACTTTGACTAGTCTCTACCTGTTAAAGTTTTGATCAGCTCTTAATATTGTTAAGCTGAGGACCAAGCCTCTAACACACAGGCCTTTGAGAGATAATTATTATGCAAACTATCGTGGTGGTCTCAGTCTCCTATCATTGAAGATCAGGGTAATGTTCTGAATGGTGTATAAGTTCATGCATGTTCTTTCCTGCCAAGCTTTCTATTCTCGTTATGTCAATTTTATTTCCTCCCTTACTTCCTTTCTTCCTCCCTTACTTCTTACTTTCTTCTCTTTTGACAAAAAGTCTTATGCATCTCAGGCTGGTCTTGAACTCCTATGAAGGATGACCTTGAACCTTTGATCCTCCTGACTCTGTTTCCCAAGTGTTGGGATTACACGCCTGTGCCCCTTTGCCAGGTTTGTACAGTGCTGGAGATCAAACCCAGGGCTATTGTGTAAGCTAGACAAACACTATCATCTGAGCTACATCCCCAGGCCCCTTGATCTTTATGGTCCCAAAATAACACCTTAGCATCAGTTTTTCTCATATAGTACATTCTCTACTTGAAATGACCTCCTTAATCTCTTCCTCTAATTTATTCATTAGTAGGTAACTCGAATTAGTTCAATGCTCACTTAATCTAGGAAGTGTTCCTTAAACCAATTTTCCCTGGATAAATTAAAGATTCTCTTCTGAGATTACTTAAGCCTTTTCAACATTCCCAAAATTGTTCAACTCATGAACCATTTCATCACAATTTATGTTCCCTCTGAGAAATTTTGGGATATATAACAAGAAAAGAATTTTAAGAGTATTTTTATAAGATTATTTTGAATAGTATGCCAAAGATCCATTATTTAAATATTTAATTTACACTTCTTAGTAGGAAATTTGATTTTCCTACTTACCAAATTATCATATATTTAATTTATTTTAAGTTGATGAAAAAAAAATATGGTTAGTCATCAAATAGTCTAAAGTTATGATGTTTATAGTTTGAGAACAAACTACATATTTTAGTGTGTACTTAAATTTGTAACTGTGTCCTCTCCTCATGCTTGGGCATTGTAACACTATTCTAAAAATCATCTTTGTGATCTGTTACTAAATGACAAGTTAAAAGAGACCATCTCAGGATGATCTTTGCAAATTCTTTTCTTCTGATATGACACCAGAGGTGTGAATGATCTTTGTTCAAGACAAAATATCCGCTTGACACAGCTCTTCACTGTAACTCTGTAAAAAATATTAAAATTTCCTAATGTGCTTTAGAAGAGAAGGTAGATGGAGACTTAAAAATATGACGAAGGTCATCTCAAATTGCCTTTCTAAACTTCCTTCTGTGCTCCCCCCCTCACTAACATGTTTATATTAATAGAAATATGTGCGAGAAGGCATTTGAAAGGAGAGAATATTCTCAGACACCTGACTTCTTCAACTCTTAATGTCTGTTTACCTCAATTCTCAGTTAACAATGATAAGAAGTTTTATCTGTGTCTACTTAGGTGTACAAGAATGACAGAGAGGCAGATTCACCATGGAACATGCAGAAAAAATTCATCTCTTGGTGCTAGGATTTCTCAGTTCTGAGAGACAGTTGAGTCTATGTCTGAGGAGTCTATATCTATCGATTCAACCAACTGTAGATTAAAAATATTAAAAAATAAAATTCTAGCTGGGCATGGTGGCGCCAGCCTTTAATCCCAGCACTCAGGAGGCAGAGGCAAGCTGATCTCTGTGAGTTCAAGGCCAGCCTGGTCTACATAGTGAGTTCTAGGACAGCTGGGGACACAGGTAGACCCTGTCTCAAAAAGACCAAAAAAAAAAAAAAAGAAAAAGAAAGAAAATTGTACTGAATATGTATAGACTTTTTCTTGGTATTATTTCTCAAGCAACACATTATAATAATGACTTTCATAGCATTTGCATGTTAATACACAAGGTGTTATAAGTAATCTAGAAATGAACTAACATGTATAGAGTCATATACATAAGTTTTGTAAAGCTACTACATCATTTTGTTTTTTACTTTTACATGTTTACATGTACACAAGTATATATTGGTGCATGTGAATGTGGGTGTTTATGTGTATGGAAATGAGTGGTCAGTTGGGTATCTTCTTCTATCCCTTCTCCATCTTACTTTTCTTTTTGTGTGTATATATGTATGTGAGTATTATGGTATATGTACTTGTTCAAATGGGAGTCTGTATGAGGGTGTACATGCATGCACTTGTGGAGGCCTGAGGCCAACATCAAGTGTCTTTCTCATGACTCTCTACCTTATCTTTTAAGACAGAATTTCTCATTAAAACTAAAGCACACCAATTTGACTATGGCCTGGCCAGACACCTCCAGGGAGCCTTCTGACCCCACATCCCCAGTGCTGGGTTGATGGGTACATGCTGCCACCCCTGACTTTCTATGTGAATGTGAAGATTGAACTCGGGTCCTCATGCTTATACAGCAAGTACTTTACTGGCTGAACCATCTCCCCTTCCCCTTACACTGCTTTATATAAGAGTTTTGAACAACCACTGAATTTGACATATTTTTGCAATCCTGGACTCAGTCCCCAAGTGTATTTGGATAACTACATTTATGTTGTTTTAAGCTACTAAGTTTGCAGGAATCCACTGCAGGATGAACAGGAAATTACTACATGAATAAATAAAATTCAGACTTACTTTATAAAGTTCGAAAGAAAATGGCAAGAAAGATTTTAGCTAAAAGGTGAAATATTTTTCAATATAGGATACCTAGCGTATAAGCAGTTTGGTTATGTGGCTCTCAGTGAAATGAATGAAGAGTTATTCACCTTAAACTCAGATGTCTTTGTCAATGAGAAGGGACACAAACCTCCAACACATCTGCAATGGCCTTTTCAGAATCTGCCATCTTGGAGTACCATGGAGAAACCCATAATTCTCTGATCACCTGCCATAAACTCTGCAATTACCACTACTCTGTCGTCTGAAAATGTCTCTTCTCTTTGTCAAAAATGATTTTCCATAGCTTCATGGATTCCTTCACTTCTTTCTATCCTCTCTCCCTACTTTTTGAGAAAATGTAGGTGTGTTCATATTTTTGTATATGTGAGGACATGAGGCAAACTAGTCAAGGAAAAAAAATCCTTTTCAAGAAAATAAATCCCTTAGTTCTTGGTTCTTAGCTTAAAAACATTTTATAGAGAAAATACTATGTATTACAAGAGAAATTATCCCAACTTTTGAGAATGCTAAATTTCAAACATATGGGCCTTGATAGTGTAACTCCCATTAGCCCTCCCACTACAAGCAACTGTAAAACTACAAATGTTGATTGTAAGCTTTAATGCATTGTGGTCTGATAGAATGCATGGAATTATTTCAATATTTTGTATTTGTTGAGGTTTGTTTTGTGCCCCAATATATGATCGATTTTAGAGAAGGTTCCACGAGGTGCTGAGTAGAAAGTATGTCTTTTGGTGCTTGGGTGGAATACTCAGTAGATGTCTGTTAAGTCCATTTGATATATGGTATTGTTTAATTCAGATGTCTCTCTGTTAACTCTCTGCCTTGTTGACCTATCTAATGGAGACAGTGGGGTATTGAAGTCACCTACTATTAATGAGTTGGAGTTAATCTGGCTCTTCAAGTCCTGTAGTATTTTTTTATGAAGTTGGGTGCACCAGAATTTGGTGAATATATGTTCATGATTGTAATATCTTCTTGATTCATT
>NW_008336027.1:1102520-1102842 GCF_000622305.1 Nannospalax galili | reverse complement strand
ACATAGTCTGTGTCTTTTGACTGGGGAGTTCAGTCTGTTAATATTTAAAGTTATTAATGAAAGATGGGTATTGAATCCTGTCATTTTTATTTCTGTTTACATTCTTGAGGTAGTTGTACTTTTCCACACTTATACCTTCACTGAATTTCTTCCTGCAACCCCTTGGGTATAGTCATTCCTTTCTTCAGCTCTTTGTATTACTTCCAGAACTCTCTGAAGGGCTGGTTTTGTGGACATGAATTCCTTCAGCCTTTAAGTCATAGAAGATTTTTCTTTCCCCTTCGACTATAATAGACATTTTGGTTGGGTATAAGAATCTGTA
>NW_008336027.1:1100438-1102391 GCF_000622305.1 Nannospalax galili | reverse complement strand
GCTGTAATCTTAATGGGTTTTCCTTTATATATGACTTGTTGTTTCTCTATTGCAGCTTTCAGAATTTTCTCTTTGTTTTGTACGTGTAGTGTTTTTGCTATGATGTGCTATGGAGAGTTTCTTTTCTGGTTCTGTCAGTTTGGTGTCTTATATGCTTCTTGTATTTGTACGGGCATGTCTTTCTTTAATTTTGGGAAATTTTCTTCCATGATTCTGTTGAAGATCTGGTCCATGCCATTATCTTGGGATTCTTCTCCTTCCCATATGCCTATGATTCGTAAATTTGGTCTTTTTATGGTGTCACACAATTCCTGCATATTCCATTCTTGTGCTGTCTTAAATTTTTCATAATCTTTGCTTGAGTGTTCTAGTTCATCCACTTTATCTTCCAGTCCTGATACTCTGTTTTCCATTTCATTCATCCTATTAATGAGGCTTAATGAGTGTTTTATTTCCTTCTTCATTTCAGCCTGAGTATGCTTCAATATTTCTCTTTTCTGAATTCATTCAGAAGTTTATCCCTATCTTCCTTCACTTCTTTGATTTCTTTGTTTGTGTGTTCTTTAAATTCACGGAATCCCTTTATCATGTTTATAATTGTTCTTTTGAATTCACGTCCTGCATTATTTCTAGGGGGTTCTCATTGTAGTCCTCTAGAGGACTATCGGTATTTGGTGGGGATATGTTATTTTGGTTTTTCATGTTATTATTTTTTCTCTGTGATTTTGACATGTGAATTTCTGTTGTAGTTTCTGATTCTTGTGTGAGACTCAGGCCTTCAAGTTTAGGTCTGTTTCTTTTGGTGAACTTTATGTCTTTGTGGTTTACTTTTCGGGCATAAGAAGCTGGTTCGTCTAAACTTCTGGTTCTCTTTTTTGATTTTGTATTGGAGTGGCCGGATTGCTTTTGTCTTCAGAAGTTCCCACAGAGGCCCAATTCAGATGAGGGTCAGATGTTTTCAGGCTTTCTCCTAAGGTCTGGTGCCCTCCAGGAACGATTTTGGCCTCAGTAATTTGGGGGTTGGACTGGCCTGGGAGCCTGGCCCAGGAAAGATGCTGGTCTAGGGCAGCTGGTGGCCATGCCACCCAGAGATGCAAAGGCAGATGGCACAGGAAGAGGCCCCAAGGACTCCTGGGGACGGCACTGAGGAGCTGGGTTGGTCTGGATGCAAAGGATCAAGAAGAGCAACGTCAGCCCCCATGCCACAGAAAGAAGCTGGCAGGTGGTTGTAGGCCCAGGGAAGCAAAAGGAGGTGAGGGCCAGGCTAGGCCCAGAAACAGTGCTCCTGGGGCCCAGAGAAGGCACTACATTGGTTTGGATGAAAAGAATCAGGAAGCAGTATTGTTTCCCCAGGTGTCTGGGACCCCAAGACAAGGAATGGGACAGGAACCAAATTAAGAGAGACCAGCAGGGGGGGTGGGAGGATGAATGAGGCTGGGGGAGTCAAGGTGCAGAGGTCACATGGACTTACCCCAGGGAGAGGCCTCAGGGTAGGAGAGAGGCCTGAGGAAGGTCTTTCAGGCACAGGGAAGCAGAGTGAGGTGATGACAGGGCCAGGCCCACAAGCAGTGCTCCTGGGGCCCAGAGAAAAACTGGAAGCATTCCCATTGAAATCAGGAACCAGACAAGGCTGTACACTATCCCTACTTCTCTTTAACATAGTACTTGAAACTCTTGCAAGAGCAATAAGACAGGAGAAGGAAATTAAAGGAGTAATAATTGGAAAAGAAGAGATCAAATTATCCCTTTTGCAGATGATTAGATATTATATCTAAGATATGCCAAAAATTCCACCCTAAAACTCCTAGAAATTATTAACACAATCGGTAAAGTGGCAGGTTACAAAATTAACCTACAGAAGTCTACAGCTTTCCAATATACCAATAACAAGCAATCAGAGAAAGAGCACATGGAAACACTCCTGTTCACAATAGCTGCAAAAAAAAAAAATAA
>NW_008336027.1:1099555-1100227 GCF_000622305.1 Nannospalax galili | reverse complement strand
ATTTTTCACAGAATTGGAAAAAACTATCCTAAGATACATATGGAAGCACAAATGACCTTGGATAACTAAAACAACCCTGAGCTCTAAGAGCAATGCCAGGGGGATTACTATACCAGATTTCAAGCTGTATTACAGAGTTATAGTCATAAAAACAACATGGTACTGGCACAAAAGTAGACCCATAGACCAATGGAACAAAATTGAAGACCCAAATATGAGTACATGCAATTTCAGCCAACTGATACTTGACGAAGGGGGCAAGAACATTAACTAGAGGAAAGACAGCACGTTCAGCAAATGGTGCTGGAAAAACTGGATCTCCACTTGTAGAAGAATGAAACTAAACACCTATCTTTCACCCTGAACAAAAGTCAAATCCAAATGGCTCAAAGACCTCAATGAAAAGTCTGAAACTTTGAAACTATTAGAAGAAAACATTGGGAAAAACCTACAAGATATAGGCATTGGAAAGGATTTTTTAAACCGGACATCAATTGCTCAGGAAAAAAGGACAAGAACTAATAAATGGGACCTCAATAAACTAAAAAGCTTCTGTACATCAAAGGAGACAACCAAGGAAGCAAACAGAAAACCCACAGAATGGGAGAAAATCTTCACCAGCGACACATCCGACAGAGGTTTAATAACCAGAATATATAACGAACTCAAAAA
>NW_008336027.1:1098809-1099087 GCF_000622305.1 Nannospalax galili | reverse complement strand
TGGAGTAACCAAGATTCAGAAAAAAAATTGACGTATGTTCTCCCTCATTTGTGGATCCTAGAACCAAAACCTGATAGGTGAGTATGTATCCAGATATAACTATAGGAACCAGGATAATGGAAAGGAAACAGGGAAGTAGAAAAGAAAGAACCTGAAAGAGAAGAACAGTAGGAAACAGGCCTTAACAAGAGAGATATGGATAAAAGTTGGGTAAGTTTAAGGTAGGGGGAAGGGAAGGGTATACAAGGAACCTAGGGGATAAAGGGAAAGAAGGAAGT
>NW_008336027.1:1059162-1098448 GCF_000622305.1 Nannospalax galili | reverse complement strand
AGGACACTTTTTGCTCCTTGCCCTCCTAGGTTGACTAGTTCCAGGGGACAAGAGCATCTCTCAAAATGTCCTATGATTGTGCTGGGTCACCTGTCCTCTTGATCAAGGAGGCTGAGGAGACCCCACCAGATGTACTTGAACCAGTGTCCAGTCTATAAAGAGGAGAGTCAACACAGAGGAATCATTTCCTCCATGCTTCCAAGTGAAGCTAACCATGGTCGAGTAGGACCTTTGACTTATCTTCACATAGGCGGATCTGGTAAAAGAAAGGAGCCAGGTGCTCCTCCCAAGCCCATGGGACCCCTGAGGAACAGATCCTCAAACGACCTTAAGAGTAAAAATAAATAGGTTTGTCTGTACCAACTGTATGGCCTTAAATGCCCAAAAGAAAAATACAACCAAAGATTAAAGGGGCCAATATAATTTCATAAGAGTCCATACATATAGCTAAAGGCTACATAACAAGAAACAATGCCAGACAAGCGATACCTTCTTTTGAATTGTTGGCCAGGGTGGCCAAAGGGATTCCTAGATAGTAACCCAGCATAGAACTGGGAAATTGAACAGCAGACCCTAATCTTATCCAAAGGAACATTGACAAATGATTACCACTAAATGAGGAACAGCTGACCCTCCTAAAACAAAGACCTCTAGATAGGCTGACTAGATTCACCAGAAGGGCAAGTAGTGGGGAATGGCTTGTGTGCCGACAACACAGCAGACAGTAGCAAGAATATCCGAGTATCAGGGCTCTAGTGGGGGGAGTGAGGCTATGGGAGGGTGCTACCTGGGAATTGGGTGTATAAATAAATAAATTAATAATATTAATAATAATAATTCTTCAAAGCATAAAAATTTGCTCTTAATAATTAATAGATGTGAAAACATTACCATTGAAATCTACCTGATGACTTTATATCCATGCTCAGGTGCCAAGGAGCTCAGAAAGTAACTGACTGTGACTAGTAATAATCAGATAGAGATTAGAAATGCATGTGCATCTTAGTGTCAATTGTATTACAAATGAATTTTTCTGTATGAAACTGTGTATTTTAATAATGAAATGGAGATCTTTTTTGAAGTTTAAAACATCATTTAATTTTATGTCTTATAGGGTTTATATGGAGTACAATATTGTTTAATTGTATTAATTCAACTGTAAACCTAGAAATTTACAGCCAATTTTGAAAGAGGTGCATCTTAGCTCTGGAAATTGTTATTGAATATGTCAATGCTGTTGTAATGAAATGCTTCTTCTAGTTATATGGTTATTAAATAAAAAATTAAAAAAAAAACTACAAGTGTTTCAGTCTATTCTTGACTCCAGTGCATCAAAATGATGTCCATGCAGCTCAGATTGGTGGATCTGCAAAGAATGGACCTGGGTATCAGAGAGGTGTTTACGCAGGGGAACCCTAGAACATAACATGTTTCCAAGACTCCTTGACCACTGTTGAGGTCAACATGAGCACACCAATACTTTTTCAGTCATTTCAGAAAAATGTTGTTGAAATATTGAAAGTCAACCAGATCCCTGAGCAACTAAATAGCCAGGTGCCCATGTTAAGACCATGTTAACACAGAACATACAGTGAAAACACCACAAAGTCTGTGTCTGGAAAACAAGGACCATGTTCTGGAATAGACTGTCTCTAGAAGAAGACTTTCTTCACAAGAAGTTTATCCCTAAACACCAATACAATCAATCAAGTGGTTTGATGGTTGGGCCTCTAAAGAATAAATGATGGAGGGTTTCCACAAGACAACACCAAAACCATAAACTTAATCCTAAACATGTTGAAGGAAATAAGCCAGTATTAAACCCCCTACTACAATAACAGCAACAAAAATACCCGCATCATTTCTCAGAGAAGAATTACAGAAACCAGAGTCTCTAAAATGTCACTTGCAGGAGGTGTAATGATGCATACCAATAATCATAGCCACTAGGAGACTGAGGCAGGAAAACTGCAAGTTCAAGAACTTTCTGGACAATTCATGAGACTCTGTCTCAAAATAAGAAGTGAAAATGGGCTGGAGTCTTAGCTTAGTGTAGTAGTCCACTTGTCTAGATTCACTCCTGATGCCACAAAATAGTCATCACAATGACCAGATATAATAATAAAATTACTACACATAAAAGAAACATGAAAATTTGACCTATAGTCTAGAAGAAAAAAAGTAATCAATAATAAGCAAATCTGAGATTTTTTTGAATGTTATACTTAACATTATAATATTTAGCAGGTTATTATTAATATGTACACATAATTTCTGGATAATGTTCAAAATTATAGTTTTTATTTTTGTTTTTATTGAATTTTTATGTATTTATACAGAATATCTCAACCAACTTAGTCATCTTTATACTCCTGTCTCCACTGGCACCCTCCCATAGCCTCCCCACTGGAACCAATACACTCTGTCAACCCTGTTAAGGCCCAATGTGTCAAGTCAGTGTCCCTAGACATTCCCAGGGCAAGTCCATCCACTGAGGTCTAATCCCAAATCTAGAGCCTCTTGTTTTAGGAAGATCAGATATTCCTCACCTAGCAGTAATCAGATGACAAAGTTTCTTCAGCTAAGATTGGAGTCTGCTGTTCCTTTCCCCAGGTCTATGATGGGTTTTTGTCTGCCTGAGTTTGTATGGGGCTTTTGTCTACTAACACCGTTGCCATAGAATCAAATAAGCATGCTATCTAATTATACTAAAAGCCCACTCAATGGGTGGAAACTCAAGTGTGGTACTGTAAACATGACCAAATACACATGGCTGGAAAAGTCACCGATCTTAAAACCCTAAGCCCTACACTAGTATAATTTCTTACCATGTGCGACATATAGATCCTTATATTTACAGACAAATATCCCAGTTATCACTCATCAAAGAAGCTTCTTTTGCACCAGAGACTATTACCAAGTACCACAACTGGTCACACACAGACATTGTCTATGAATTGCCCAGGCCTAAGGGACACACCTACAATACAACCTCTACATCTAAGGCACATGGAACATAGAACAGCAGTAATGAAGATGGCACTAATGAATCTCTCAATTCTTATTAATGAAGATTCATGATGCAACAGAGGGCCAGAAATGCGAAAAGTCACAAATGGCCAAAATGTAGAGATTAAGAGCCTGCAGATTGTTCTTGGACAGTACTCCGATATTAAACTACACCCGTCTAGGGCTCAGGGACAATCACAGAAGAGAGAGCGAAAAGATTCCAGGAGTCAGGGAGAAGGTGCATGACCATATGGAAATAGAGTCCTAAAATTTGTTTATTACTTTACCTTTTATTTTAAAATCTTTGGATATTTTATTTTTTATTTTAATTTTAATTTTTTATTGAGCTTTTAAAATTTCATACATTTCCAACTCAAATCAGACCCCCTCCCCATCCATGTCTCCCCTATCCCCCCCCCCCCGCTGAACCCTATGCACTCTGTAATTCATGCTGAGTCCTATTCATTCAGGTGTTTGTACCCAAATGTCCTTCAGTGTAAATTTGTCCCTGGAGTCTAGCCAGCCCATTGTCCAATATAAGTCATACTCTCCCTCACCCAGCAGCAATCAGCCTCAAATAGTTCTCAATCTAGTGTTGACCTGCCACCTATTTCTCACCTCCCCTTTGGGCCCTTGTTTAATTGAACTGACATCAGTCCCACATTTGATGTCACTGCTGCCACAGGCTCACATGAGGAAGCCTCCAGTGGCCTGGAAACCTCCACCTCCTTATGTTCATGAACCAGCCCTGGCTCTAGCGAGGGAAGTCGGAAAAGGAAAGATGGCAGAAGTTGAGAGGTATTGGGGGAGGGTGGGGATAATGGGGCACTCTGAAACCTTTTTTTTTTAATTGTACAAAAACTTTATTGAAAATTTCATGCATACATATAGGTGTTTTGATCAAATCCATGCCCACTACCTCCCTTCCAACACCATCCATATCTCCCCATCACTTTTTTCTTTTTCTTTTCTTTTTTTTCTTCTTTCATTTATTTATTTTTATGGGGCTTTTGGGTACTCTAACATTCCCCCCTTTAAAGAGGTAACCCTAAAACCTTGTAAGGATTAGATACGAGCTCCCAAATACTTTTGACATTTTTGGCCTTTGGAACAGAGTATGTTGCTAAGAGGCCCAAGGACATTTTGACTTCTATCCAAGAAACTGGCTACTTTTCTTTGGGGTCTTTTTACCCTAACTGCCTAGCCAATTTCTACCTCCTATTCATATCATGCCATCCTCTGAAGGGGTTACTCAAATTGCCAATAGGGATTAGGGGCACAGACTGCTCTGGCTTTTTCCATGATGAACAGGGATGCAGGGTGAGGCAATTGGAGTACCCCTTCAGTGGGTCTATCTAAAAGACTCCCAAATTGCATAACTCTTATCACTAAGGGAAAAAGAAAGTCCTTGAATCATGAATAGGAGATGTGAAGGAGAAGTAAAGGCAAGAGTAATTAGCATTACAAGCTCTAGACAGGGAACTAGAAATAAGTCAAAACATGGCAATTTTCAAATGCTCAGATGATAGTCCATTGGAGTTTCTTGACCAGGGCTTCCAAAAGCATCCCTCTGTTGGGTTCTTCCTCATTTTTCTTTTGTCTGCCAAGGCTGGACTGTAGAGTAATGGATTCAGGATTTGCTTTCAAGTATTATGATAGCTGTTGGATTAGTTAGAATCAGTGTCAGTTCCCTCTCAAAGGCTTCTAGATAGGGGAAAATATTTAGTCATCATTTTAGAACAATAGCTGGTTGTCTCCCTTACCTACATGTGGGCACTACAGTATTGTGGACCAAGATTTGAAGTCTTACATCTGGGCAGCACTTCCTGGTTAGGAAGAAAATCATCAATGAGAAATAATTCTCTAAATAACTTTTTTTTGGTCTTTTTGAGACAGGGTCTCCCTGTATCCCCAGCTGTCCTGGAACTCACTTTGTAGACCAGGCTGGCCTTGAATTCACAGAGATCCGCCTGCCTCTGCCTCCCGAGTGTAAATAACTTTATATAGAGACTTAAGCCTAATGTCTGGGATGTGTAATCCCTTTAATTCTTAAAGAAGTATACTGATCACTTTATTCTTTGTTTATACTTTCCTTTTGGGCATTTAAGACTGTACAGTTGGCCCAAATAAATCAATTTATTTTTACACTTAAGGTCATTGGAGGATCTGTTCCTCAGGGGTCACATGGGCTTTGGAGGGCCTCCTCACTCCTTTCTTTTACCAGTTCCATCTATGTGAAGATAAGCCAAAGTCCTGTTCAACCATGCCTGGCTTCACTTGAAAGCATGAATGAGATGTTTCTTCTAAACTGACCCTCCTCTTTGTAGACTGGACACTGGTTCAAGTCCATCTTGTGGGGTCTCCATGTCCTCCCTGAACAAGAGGACAGGTGACTCACCACAGTTACAGGACATTTTGAGAGCTGTTCCATTGTCCCCTGTAACTTGGTCAACCTTGGAGGGCAAGGGGCAAAAACTGTCCTTTAAGTCCCTCTGACCACATTAATATAGGCCTCAAACTATGGCTATTAAACATCCAATAAGGTTAGTTCCATCAGTCTGATACTTTTAATTATCATGTGCTATGTAGATAAAGCTTAGGTAAATAACCAAATATTCTCAGATAAACCTTGAGTATATATATATATTTTGTTCCTTAAACTAGTTGACTAAACTATGAGCGACAGAAATTTTAAGGTTATGTGTATATTATTTTTGTGTCATCCTTTATATATAATAAACCTAAACAGACCTTCATCACTTGCTTAGGCTTTCTCAATTTTTCTATTTTGGAAAATATCTCCATTCCCATATCATTTGAACATCTTTTATACTCTCATTTTCTTTTTTAATAATTATGAGACATAATAGCATTAACAAATAAATTTTCCATCGGTTGTGAAACTTCTTTTCCTGGGGATGCTAAGTAATGTTTATTCGCTTTTAAGGTTCTAGTGTCAAGACAATGTTTCATTAAAGTTTTGCTGGGGAACCAATGAACTTATTGAGCTTACTTACTGAGATAACTGAGGGGTTGCTGAGGTGTATGTATGACCTGAGGATATGCACACTGGAAAGCCTTTACCCAGCATAGGTCATGCCTTCTCTTCTTAACCTTCCCCAGATTGTATACTTTAGCACTCCCCAAATCCAGGAGACCATGTGTGATTTGGGCCAGATTACATACAATTGGCTGGAAGAGTGGCTGGCTACTCTGGTGAGGGTCTAATGACCCTGCTTGCCCTTCCTTTAATGAAGGAGCACAACCGACAACAAGCCCAATTGTGATGATATTTAGTAATCAGGCACTCCTGAAGTCCTGTTGATGGTAGTTATTTCTTGCAGAAGAGACCGCTGTACAGTATCATCTTATTAAAAGGACATGGATTTTAAAAGGATTTGGTGCTAGGATCCACAAGTGAGGGAGAATATATGTCTTTTATTTTCCTGAGTCTGTGTTACTTCACTTAGTATAACAGTTTCTAGATCCATCCATTTACCTGCAAATTTCATTAGTGCATCTTTCTTTACTGCTGAATAGAACTCCATTGTGTAAGTACACCACATTTTTGTTAACCACTCATCAGTTGAAGGGCGCTGTGTGTGAGTTTATTGCCCACATGTGTGTAAGTACACCTGTGTCATGCAGTGCCTGCAGAGGTCAGAAAAGGGTGTCAGATCCCTTAGAACTGGAGTTACAGACAGTCGTTAGCTGCCATGTGGGTGCTGAGAATTGAACCGAGGTCTTCTGCAAGAGCAGCCAGCACTCATAACCACTGAACCATCTCCTCAGTTGCCCCCTCCATCTATAATGAGGTAACAGGAAATTCAGAAAAAAAGAGTATTGACCTGGAAGGTGTTGGGGGAAAGGTGTGAATATGATCAAAATACACTGTATGAAATTCTCAAATGACTAATAAAAAATGAAGAGGAAGAAAATTCTATGAAAGAAAACCAACATAACATAGAACTAAAATTATAATGGCAGAAATAAAAATACAGTTCCCTTCATAGTCTTCCAAGTAATTAGCAAGTATCATAAACTAGAGTCTCACAATTAGAGAAAGATTCATTTCATTGATGAAATTGGAATAACAGAAACACAGATTAGAAATGAAAGGAACAGATCCTCATGGACATAAATAGCAGCATCACATGATCAACAGAGACAGGAATGAGACAGGAAGCGTATTCAATATACAATGGCCAGAATTTTCTCAAATTTTTTGAAATCATTAACTTATACATCCAAGTAATTCAAATGGTCCAGAGCCACAACTAATAATTTCACACCAAGGCACACAGACAACTGCAAACAGAATAAAAACTGTCTTGAAAGTAGTCAGGGACAGGGATGGGGACAGAAAAATAACACAGGAAGATAAAAATAAAATTATGAAAATATTGTAAAAAAAATCAAGTTTCTTAGAACAAATGATAGCAATAAGAAGCAATGGAATAAAGTGCATAAAATATATTTTAAGTGAAGCTAGCATTCTAGGTATATTTACAACAATGTGAAATCCTGGGTATGGGTAACATTCAACTAGAGACGGCCTCTCTGTGAGTCAGTGAGGGGATTAGAGTAAGAAAAATTAGAATTTATGCCAAAAAATTGAAATAGAGGAAGGGCTTTATAAATCCATGGAGGAAGTAAAGCTCTGCTGGAAAAGCCTAGAAAAGGAGGACAGTATGACCCAGAGACATAATCAACAGAGCTTCAGCCACATAGTCACCCACTGGAGGGATGACAAACAAAAGCCTCCTCCAAAAGGGAAGACAGATAGAAGCTAAGCCGTCTACCCTCACCACAAAACCATAGCCCTTACCCGCCTCAAATTCAGCTGTAGGTTTTGATGAGACAGTGATTCTTTCAACAGTTGAGATGAAATCATTTTGTTACTCTATATGACTCAAGAAAGTAGCCAGGCATCATCTTGAGAGAGAATCATTTGTAAAAACAAAATCTAAAAACAGCTACCCTGGAGGCCTGGAGGCCTGGGGACCACCACAGGTAAGAAGTCACAATGGGGCCTGCTTTAGTTGGGCTGGAAGGTGCATATAGTATGATAACTCTACCATTGGTGGTCATGAACAATCACCTGGAGCTTGATAACTCAACCTGAGATTGATGGGTGGATCAAATCCTGCAGCACTTGTCATTTGCTGTGGTAGAGCAAACTCTGAGGTTCAGAGGGTGAACATGATTTCCACAATTGAATCCCTCCAGCAGGGTGATTAATACTCAGGAGGTATTGAAAGATCCTCTTCCTGTATAGATCTCAGTGCCATGCGTTCTTCTCACACTCTCAACACACTTGGGAGATATCTCTCCCATCCCCGCTAAAACATTGGCCACTTCAGTAGATATAATCTGAAGATCTGCCTAGTCCACAAAAGGAAGAGCTAAAAATGGCCAATATAAGCTCCTGTTACACAGAGAAGGAAAACTATTGCATTTGAAGACAGCGCTGGCAGACATCTGACACTTGTCCTGTGTGGACTTGGCAAAAGCATAAATCACAGGAAAGACAGAATTCCACAGTTTCCTCTGACTCTCCCCCAATACGTGTACATGACTGGCAGACTTTAACGTCTGGGGACCCAGCAGGATGCTGTCCACTTCATCTTTTACTTCTCCCCCTTTGTGAACTCTTATGTTTTCAACATATCTAGCAAGAGATTTACTCTTACTTTATTGTATTTTTAAATTTTTTTGGTGTTATTACTTGTGATTTGCCTTTATACATTCATCTAATATTTTCGTGCACATTTTTCTATTTGGAGGCTGTATTTTCTTTTCCTTAGTGTCATTTTTTCTTCTTTTTTGGCTTGCTTTTCTTTTATACCTTCTCTATATTTAATAGCATTTGACTTTATCTTAAGGCTTATTTCATACTAATATGTTTCTACTTTTTATGTCCCTTTCTACATTTGCAAAATTTTGTTTTTTAAACATTTCAATTTATGGGAAACATTTTCTGATCCCCAGTCTATTCATCTCTACCTTTCTAATCTCTTGCTACATTAACCTCTGTGACATTATTCTCCATGTCTCTACTTTGTCTCCTTTTGTTTACTTAACATAGCTTCCCTCTCTTTCACTGCTCTTCTTATTTCCTTCCACAGCATTTTTGTCATTTAAAGATTTATGATCATCAGTGGTGTATTAATGGGCTGTAATGCATTTTTAGTATATTTCTTTAGCTGTTAAAGTTTGATGTTTTTGTTAGTTTTCTTTCTCCTCACTAATTGGTACGTGGTATGGAGTTCACAAGAGTAGACTACTCAATAATCAGATCTCAACCCCACCCCAATCCAGAAGAAATATCCAAAAGCCAGAAACACAAGAAGAGGGGGGGAAAAGGCTATATAACATTTTCAAAAGATCAAAACTCTTCAAATACAGAATTTAAAGATGCTGAAATAGATAAAATACCAGGTAAGGATTTCAAAAGTTTTCTGATAAAATTGAGCAATGGTGGAAACAAAGACACAAACAAGCATGTGAATTCAATCCAGAACCCGCAGAGGAAAGTCGCAAACACAGAAGGAAAAAATTCAGCAAAATTAAGCAATATAAATAGAAAATAAACAATAAATAAGCAATATAAATAGAAAATCAAGGGACACTGAATTTTTTAGAGAAATAGATATGTTGGATATAAGAAACTCAATGAGTCAAGTAAAAAAAAAACTGAGTGGAGAGCATCACCAATAGACTCAAGCAAACAGAAGAGTCAGGCATATGGGAAAAGGTTATAATTACTACATTCAAATATCAAAAAGGGAAAAAGTAAACAAGCATGATCAAAACATCCAAGAACTCTGAGATATGATGAAAAAACAAACCTGAGTCCATGGTATAGAAGGAGTTGAAATAAACTAAAAGCATGGGAAGTCTATTCAGCAAAATTATCACAGAAAAATGTCTAAATCTAGGGAAAAAAGTAAATACTGAAAAGGGACATATTTAAAACCCCCAACTAAGCATAGTCAGAGAACAAACTCTCTACAAGTTATTGTGGTAAGATGTCAAAATGCAAAGAAATGAAGCAAGTAGGGAAAAAATTTCAACTTTCTACAAAGGCAGAACTATCAGAATATGATCAGATTTCTTGTCAGCAGACCTCAAATCCAGGAAAGCACACACTACATAGTTCAAGCTCTCAAAGTAAATAACTTCCAAGTAAGATTTATATATTCAGCAAGCTAGATTTTTATTTATTTTGAATTAGTTTTCATTTTTACTTTTCACAAATGTATTTTTTAAATGTATTGAAATGTTGAGATTTTCATACATTTCAAGTTACAAACTGAGGTGGTTCGTGACCACCAAACCAGCACTGCAGAGAATACAGAGGAAATACTAAACATGGGAAGTAAGATAGCCAAATACATGGGCAAGAATGATTTCTATGAGAGGAATATCTGAACAAAGAAGCACTAGGAAGAATCCACCATCTTCCACACAGAAAACCTGTAAACCCAAGTACTATGAGGAGAGAAAGTAAAGAACAAGAATAGCCCAGCCAACTAGAAAAATAGTCAATGAAATTATAGAAAATAGTAAGTATCACTCAATAACTGTAGATCTAAATCATCTTAACTCACTGTAAAAATATGTAGTTGGCTAACTAGATTCAACTATACATTACCTTCATGAAACATAGCTAAACGGTAGAGACCTATCAAATCATAGAAATCAATTCATCAAGCAAAGAAAAAGCAAAGTTAAGTCGGTATTTATCCCAGGGGAAAAAAAAAAAACACATGTGCTCCCACATAAGCAGACTGTAGCTGTAAATTTTTAGAGAAATGTGTAAATGTAAAATTCTAGAGAAATGTTTAACTTTTGAGTGTCGTTAAAGGTCAAGAAAATAGAAGGGGACCATTAGGGACAGAAGGACAGGCCATAAGAAAGGAAAGACGGTAGAACTCAGGATATGAAAGTGGAGGAGTATCCAGGGTGGAAAGATCTCAGGATGGGAGTGGGAGGGCAGGGAAGAGAAGAGGAAGAGGAAGAGCAATCAAGACGAAGGAGATAGGAAAAAAAAATAAGATCTTCAGCCCATCTCTAAAGATCTAAACAGAGGGTTCTCAAATGAAGAAATAAAGATGGCTAAGAAACGTTTTAAAAAGTGTTCAATATTGTCAGTAATTAGGAAAATGTAAATTAAAACTACCCTAAAGTATCACCTTACCCCAATCAGACTGGCTAGGATCAAGAGAACAAATGATACCAAATGCTGGTGAGGATGTGAAGAAAGGGGAATGATCATTCACTGCTGGTGGAATTGCAAACTCATGCAGCCTCTATGGAAAACAATGTGGAGAACTCATAAATAACTAAAAATGAACCTACCATATAACCCAGTTATACCACTCCTTGGCATATACCCAAAGGACTCATCCTATTTGATACACCTGTATAACCATGTTTGCTGTCGCTCTTTTCACAATAGCAAAGAGATGGAAGCAACCTAAGTGCCCCTCAACTGACGAGTGGTTAACAAAAATGTGATATATTTACACAATGGAGTTCTATTCAGCAATAAAGAAAAATGAAATAATGAAATTTGCGGGTAAATGGATGGATCTAGAAACTGTTATACTATGTGAAGTAACACAGACTCAGAAAAACAAGAGATGTATGTTCTCCCTCATTTGTGGATCCCAGCACCAACCCCTTTTAAATTCCGTGTTCTTTTAATAAGATGATGCTATACAGCAATCTTTTCTGCATGGAATAACTACCATCATCACAACTTCAGCTGTGCTGTCACAATTGAGCTTGTTGGCGATTGTACTCCTTCATTAAAGGAGGGGCAAGCAGGATCATTGGACCCTCACCAGAGTATCCAGGCACTTTTCCCAGCCAACTGTATATAATTTGGCCCTAATCACACATGGTCTCCTGGATTTGGGAGGAGGGGGCAGCATAAAGTGTACAATCTGGGGAGGCCTAGGAAGAGAAGGCTTGATCCATGCTGGATGAAGGCTTTCCAGTGTGCATACCTCCAGGTCACTCATACACATCTGCAACCCCTCAATCATCTCTGTAAGTAAGCTCAGTAAATTCATTGGTTCACCAGGAAAACTTTAAACATTGGTTTGACACTGGAAACTTAAAAGGGGATAAGCATTGCTTAGTATCCCCAGAAAAAAATTCTCACAACAGATGGAAAATTTATTTGTTAATGTTATTATGTCTCATATTTATTAAAAAAGAAAATGAGAATGTAAAAGATATTAAAGGGATAGGGGAATGGAGATATTTTCGAAACAGAAAAAATGAGAAAGCCTAAGTAAGTGATGAAGGTCTGTGTAGTTTGTTATGATATATTGAGGATGAGACAAAAATAATATATTCACAATCTTAAATTTTCTAAGGTCATAGTTTAGTCAAATAGTTTAAGGAACAAAGTAGATATCCAGTCAAGGTTTATCTGAGAACATTTGGTTTTTGCCCAAGCTTTATCTATATAGCACATGGTAATTAAAGGAACCAGACTGGTGGAACTAACCTTCTTCGATGTTTAACAGCCATACTTTGAGGCCTATACTAATCTGGCCAGAGGGACTTAAAGGACAGTTTTTTTGCTCATTGTCCTCCAAGGTTGATTAAGTTCCAGGGGACTATGGGACATCTCTCAAAAGATCCTGTAACTGTGGTGAGTCACCTCTCCTCTTGTTCAGGGAGGACATGGAGACTCCACCAGATGGACTTGAATCAGTGTCCAGTCTACAAAGAGGAGGGTGAACACAGAGGAAATATTTCTTCCATTTTTCCAAGTGAAGCCAGCCACCATTGAGCAGGACCTTTGACTTATCTTCACATAGATGTAACTGGTAAAATAAAGGAGCCAGGGGCTCCTCCCAAGCCCACGTGACCCCCTGAGGAACAGATTCTCCAATGACCTGAAGAGTAAAAACAAATTGGTTTATTTGGACCAACTGTATGGTCTTAAACACTCAAAAGGAAAGTATAACCAAAGATTTAAGTGGTCAGCATATTTCTTTGAGTTCAAGGGATTACACTTCCCAGACATTAGGCTTAAGTCCATATAAAATGTTATTTAGACAATTATTTCTCATTGATGATTTTGTTTCTAAGCAGAAAGTGCTACTCAGATGTAAGTCTTCAAATCTTGGTCTGCAATACTGTAGTGCCCACCTGTAGCTAAGGGAGACAACCCCTTACTGTTCTAAAATGATGGCTAAATTTTTTCCCCTATCTAGAAGGCTTTGAGAGGGAACTGGTACTGATTCTAGCCACTCCAACAGCTATCGAAGTGCCTGAAAACACATCCCGAGTCCGTTCTTCTCGAGTCCGGCCTTGGCAAACAAAAGAAAAATGAGGAGGACTCCAATAGAGGGATGTTTTTGGAAGCTCTTGTCAAGAAAGCCCAATGGACTCTGATATGAATATTTGAAAATTGCCCTGTTCTGATTTTTTTCTGGTTCCCTGTCTAGAACTTGTAATGCTAATTACTCTTGTCTTTACTTCTCCTTCGTATCTCCTATTCACCAGTCAAGGCCTTTCTTTTCTCCCTACAGATAAGAGTTATGCAATTTTGGAGTCTTTTAGATAGACTGACTTAAGGGGTACTCCAGTTGTTTCACACTGCATCCCTGTTCAGCATGGAAGAGGCCAGAGCAGTCTGCATCCCAATTCCCTATTGGTAGTTTGCATAATCTCTTCAGAGGATGGCATGATAAGAATAGGAGGTAGGAATTGGCTGGGCAGTTAGTGTAAAAAGACCCCAAAGGAAAGTAGCCAGTTTCTTGGCTAAATGTCAAAATGTCCTTGGGCCTGTTAGCAACATACTCTGTTCCAAATGCCAAAAATGTCAAAAGTATTTGGGAGCTTTTATCTAATCCCTAAAAGATTTTAGGGTTACTTCTTCAGAGGGGGAATGTTAGAGGAGAAAAAAGCCCCAAAGAAAGAAAGAAAAAAAAAGAAAAAAAAAAAGAAGGAAGGAAGGAAGGAAGGAAGGAAGGAAGGAAGGAAGGAAGAAAATACATGAAGTTGTCAGAAAAAAGTGATGGGACGATAAGGGAAGAGTTGGAGGGAAGGGATTCGGCATGGATTTGATCAAAGCACCTTATATGCATGTATAAAATTCTCAAAAAAATGTTTTTAAAGTAAAAAAAAGAAAGCCTATTTTATAAACTTATTAAAAATTAATAAAGAAGGGTCCTCTTAGTGGCATAAGTAATCCTAGCACTTGGAAGGCAGAGGCAGGTGAATCTAGTAAATTGGAGTCTAGTCTGGTCTACATAGCAAGTTCCTGACTAGCGAAGCCTACATAGTGAGAGCCTGTCTAAAAAATCCACTAATAATAATAATAATAATGATAATGATAATAATAATAAAAAATTAGGAGAGTGAGATTAGGACAGATCAAATACATTCAGGGTGGTACTGCCATAGAAGAGAGAGAGAGAGCAAGAGGGAGAGAGAGAGAGGGAGAGAGATACAGAGAGAGAAAAAGAGAATAGAGAAAACTCCATGGATGGGTAATGCTTTTCCTAAAGCCTTGGACCATTAAATGAAAATCCTAGTGCCATTGTGGGATACCTCTCTACCACTGTTGGTCAGGGAGGTCCCAGAGGCCCCCAAAACAATGTAGGCTCTTGCCAATCCTCTTTGTTGCCCATCAGAAATTGCTGATAACATCCTAGTGCTGAAGACACCACACATTTTGGGTACTTTATATAGAGAAGTCAAAGTATACAGGCTTCCTCCTTAGTAGCTAGGTTTCAGAGTTCAGGATGGTGCAGGTTGCTGGGGAAGTAAGCCACCAATGGTCTTATGCAACTGTGAGCTCTACGAGCTACGATATTAACCAGAAAGGCAAGATAAGCCCATTGGTGTGACTGTGGCATGATTTTAGGCATAACAAACTGCTCCCTGAATTGAATTTGAAGCCCTCTCCACAAGAGGGCATCCATGCCTAGTAGTGTAATCTCAGTCAAAAACCTATGACTGAAAAGGCCTTGGGTCCTTCGGGAGAGCAAACCTATTACTACTTCTTAACTAAAGTGACATAATCAAACTACCTTCTAAATATCAAAAAAAGCTACTCTCAGCTTGTATTGATTACTTTTCCACTGCTGTGATAAAACACCATAACCAAGGCAATTTATAGAAGGAAGAGTTTAATTGGCTTATGATTCCAGAAGGATCAAGTCCATAATGGCAAAGGAGGCATGGCAGGAGAGATGGCTGAAGCAGACTGAGCACACACATCATTAAGCAGGCACAGGAAACAGAGACTGGAAATCTGGCAAGGCTTAAGAACTTTCAAAGCCTGACCCCAGGCTTTCTCTAGCATGGCCACACCTCCTAAATGTTCCATAACCATCCCCAAACAACACTGTGACCTGGGGATCAAGCGTCCATATACTTGGAGCCTATAGGAGAAATTCTCATCAAACCACTACACAGCCTTAATCAGAGAAGCCTTTCTTTGCAGTGAATGGAGGTGAATTCAGAGACCCATGCTGCATAAGATAGTAAAGTAAAAAGATGGTTGAGAGTTCAGCCCTAGGCAAGACATTCGTACCATCTGAAAAGGCTCAGAGAACATTGAAGAAGATGTGGCAGAAAGAATGTAAGAGCTGGAACATAAGTAGGGCAGCAAAATGCCATCTTCTAAACACAACCTGACCATGGTAATCATGAGCTCACATCAGCTGTGCCTATTGGCGCTGGGCTGACATAAGTTCGGATCTGCTAACAGTCAGCTATAGATGGAGTAGGGCCTCATATGGCCCTTCCACTTAGTGCTTGTCTTGTGGCAACTAATGGATTCAGGGAGAGAAAAGGGATTATGCTGGATTGTAAGTCCACTGGGGAGCCCACCATGTTCCAATGGATAGTTACAAATCCATGTTCATACAGAAGGCTAAAGTTAAACTCTGTGGGACGCAAAGGAAGACAAAAAGTCATGAATATGGAAAAGAGATTATGGATAAGAAAAAGGAAGACTGGCAAGGCCTAGGAGGAGACAGTAACCAGAGTCTACTATATACATGTATGAACTTGTCAAAGAGCAAAATTACTAGTAAAAAATAAAAAATTACTTTCTTTTACCTAGTTTTGGCTTCCTAGCAGGAGTTTGGAAATGTTCCTTCTGTTTCTATATTTTTTGAATAATTTAAGAGCTATCAGTTGCAGTTCTTTGAAGCTCTGGTAGAATTCTGGTGTAAATCCATCTGGACCTGAGCTTTATAGTTCAAAGGCTTTTCATTACTGTTTCCATCGCCTTGTAATGAGTCTCTTCAAGTTGTTGATCTCTTCTCGGGTTAATTTTTATGGTTCAGGTGAATCTAGTAATTCTTCTATTTCTTTTATATTTCCTAACTTAATTGAAGATAGGTTATAATATTCTGAATATCTTTAGTGTCTGTTGTAATGTTTCCCTGATCATCTCTGATTCTATTAATTTGGGTCACCTCTTCAATTCTTTCGGTTAACGGTCTAAGGATCTGTTGATCAGTTTTCTTTATCTTTTCAAAGGGCCAGCTCTTCCATTCACTGATTCTTTGTATTGTTTTCTTTGTTTCTGCTTTATTAATGTGTGCTCTGATCCTTAATTCTTCTCATCTACGTATTTTGATTTGGTTTGTTCTTGGTTTTCCAAATTCTTGACTTGCATCATTAAGCCATGTATTTATGGTCTTCGTGATTTTCGTTAATGTAGGTGCTACGAGTTATCAGTTTTCCTTCTTAAGAGTGGTTTTGATGTTTTCATTTTCATTTAATTCCAGAATATTTTATTTATTTCTTGATTTCTTCTTTGATTCATTCATCACTCAGTAGCGTGCTTTTTAAATCTCCACTAAGTTCATAACTACTAGAGAATTTTTTGCTGCTGATTTTAAGCTTTATTGTATTGTGGTCAGGTAGGATACACAAAGTTAAGTCATCTTTCTGTATTTATTGAGATTTGTTTTGTGTCCAGAATGTGGTATATTTTAAAGAAACTTCCGTGGGCAACAAAATATCCCCAAGGGTGCACAGTGGCACTATTATCTTGGGGATAACCAACGACTGTCTTATGGGACTTAAGTCCCACTCAATAAGAGGGAATTCGTGC
Source organism: Nannospalax galili (assembly GCF_000622305.1). Taxonomy (NCBI): domain Eukaryota; kingdom Metazoa; phylum Chordata; class Mammalia; order Rodentia; family Spalacidae; genus Nannospalax; species Nannospalax galili. The sequence goes on along the minus strand of NW_008336027.1, from coordinate 1,081,332 downwards.
CTGATATTATAAACCTAACCAAATTCCCATGGCAGAAAAGACCACAGACTCTAGAGGAGAATCTACTATGGGCACTTTCTTAGCACAGTATAATTCCTAACTATAATCTAAATACTTTTCTTCACAGAAAAACCTGCAGCTCTCATCATTTTGCAACATATAGAGAATATTACAAAGATTCATAACTGATTCAATTGCAGAGAGTAAGCAATCATGGGGTGCCAAGCCTCAGCTGATACATCTATAATACAGCTCCTCCATCCAAGGCTCAGGGAACATAATAGAAAAGGAGGCAGAAAGATTGTAAGAGCCAGAGGACCAGGACACCTGCTCCTAGACAGTGTCTTCTAAACATGACAGGGGAGCTGCACCCATGAAATCTCAACAATATGACTGCCTACACAAACTGGCATAGTGGCATAGTGCCAATGTGGTTGGGGAAAATTTCATTATGTCCCACTTCTAAGTGAAGAGTCAATCACCCGTTACTGAGAGAGGATAAAATTTCATTATGTCCCACTTCTAAGTGAAGAGTCAATCACCCGTTACTGAGAGAGGGAGAAGCAACTTTCTCTAGGAATGAGCTCCCTGATAGGTTATCTGATCCCAAGTGGTCAGCCATGTTTATAGGTGCTCCACTTAATGGACTCAGTAGGTTTTTTACACACACATGCACACATATATGTATGTATATATGTATAAATATATATGTAACAATAGTAATTAAGGAAGACACCACAAAATTGAGAAGTTTCAAGGAGGCATGGGAATAGTTGGATGGTATAGCAAATATAGTAGAATTAATATGAATATACTCCTCATGCATGAAATTCTCAAAAATAAAAATATTTAAAATATTAAAAACTGAAATACCAAAAATAATCAAAATCATCCAGTCAGGAAATGGTCTAATTAATTGAATAATTGATTCTCAAAAGAAGTATAAATGGACAATAAATAAATTTTAAAATGTTCAATGTTCTTAACCATTAGGTTAACACAAATCAAAATTTCTTTGAGATTTCATCTCAGCCCAATCACCACGTCTATAATTAAGAAAATAAATGACAAGAATATGGAGAACCTGCTAATGTGAATATAAACTTTTGCAGTCTCTATTGAAATCAGTATGAAGGTTCTCAATAAAACTAAAAATATGGCTACTGTATTTCTTTCTAAGAAGGAAATAAATTATTTGGGGAGTTCAGTCCATCACAGTGGGGTGGGCATGGAAGAAGTGTGAGGAAGCTGTCACATTGTGTCTCTAGTCAGGAAGTAAGGGGAGATGACTGCGGGTGCTCATCTTGCTTTCTCCTTTTTAATCTGTCAGGGATCCCAGCTCATGAGATAATGCGACCCACACTTAGGGTGAGCTTTCCCTGCTTAGCAAATCCTTTATGGAATCACTCCATAAGACATCTCTGGATTTGTATTTCCATGGTCATTCTCAATCCTGTCAGTTTGACAATCAAGGCTAGCAATCATAACTTATCATAAGAGCCAGATATACTACCCTTGCCTACACCTATTCAAAGGATTCTAAGTCAACATACCACAGAGATACTTGAACATCCATTCTTACTGCTTCACTATTCACAATATCCAGGAAATAGAACAAGTTTACATGACCATCGACAACTGAATGGATAAAGACAAACCTATACATGTATACAATGGAACTTCATGCAGCTGTAAAGGTACATGAAATCACGACACTTCAAGAGAATTGATACAAGTGAAAATCATCATATTAATCAAAATGAGCCAGACCCAGAAAGACAAGTACCACATATCTAAATTTAAAATTAAGTGAATATATGTATGTGTATATGTGTGTGTGTATGCATGTGTGTGTGTGTGTGTGTGTGTGTGTGTGTGTGTGTGTAGGTTATGCCCTAGGAAGTGGATAATGAGAAGGGAGGAAGAAAACTTAACAGAGGTGGGGAATAGAAACAGAAAATTCAACTTCCTTTTGTCTGGGAGGAAAAACAAAGGGATCTTTAGCCCTGAAAACTAAACATTAGTCACTTGAATAGTGATTGCCTCTAAACTGTAACACTGTAAGATAAATACTTAAAAGGGGACTTTTGTGACTAATTTTGGTTCATAGAGAATGCTTAAGAAGTTACTAAATTCACTTTATATTATAATTCAAATATTGTGATGTTTATCATTTCTTGACATGAAATACATTGTCATGTTTCAGGTTTCTTTGAAATCTGAAAAAAAGAGCAAGAATCAGAAGGGTGTACTATCTATGGGAAAAAAGGAAACCAACTTGGGGTAGGGGAACAAATGAGATCAGAGGATAATGACTGGTGTGTGTGTGTGTGTGTGTGTGTGTGTGTGTGTGTGTGTGTATGAAGAGTCCATGAAAAACTCTTTACATTGTACCTGGCATGGTGGTGCTGCACACCTTTAATCCAAGCACTAGCGAGGCAGAGGCTGGCAAATCTCTGTGAGTTCAAGACCAGCCTGGTCTACACTGAGTTCCAGGTCAGCTGGGACTACAGGAAGACACTGTCTCAAAAATACCAAAAAAACAAACAAACAAACAAACAAATAAACAAGCAAACCTAAAAATATTAATAAAGTAAAACCTACTGCTCAAAACTGTGGATGAAATTTTAAGTTTTTATATAAACAAAAGTCAAAAGAATTTGCCACCAGTCTTCTATATTACACGAATTGAAAGGCTATTTTCCAACTTTAAAGAAAATTAAACAAGATAAAAACTAACATGTATAAGACATCCCAAAAAGCAGGCAGCATAGAGAAGGATTTACATGTGCCAAGATTTCTTTTCATTGCAATATTTATGAGTATTGCCCATTAAAACACAAAAATAGCATTTAAAGAGGTTTATAAAGATACATAATAATTTTAAAAACATTATTGCTCAAAGAATTGAGGAATGTATACAAGGAACATAGATGTTATAGTGTTATTTTTGTGTTGAGAAAGTGAAAAGTATAAAGAGAGTATAAAGAGAGAAATAGCAGTTGGGAAGTGACACACTATCCACTCTTGTCTTTGGTAAGTTACAGTTATGATGATGTACTTAATTCAAACAGTAATAAACAAATAAAGTGTAAATAAGCAAATAAAGGAACACATTGGAGCACTAAAGCATATTTAATTTCCCAAATGCAGCACAACAGCAATACAATCACAATAAAACTAAGGAACATTTTTGAATCAAACAGAAAGAAGATAAATCTTAAAGTAGGACCTGGGTTCAGTTCCAGCACCCATACGGCTGTTAACAACCATCTGTAACTTCAGTTTCAGGGAATTCAACACCCTCCTCTGACCTCTGGGCCATTGCACACATGCACATAGCTAACTTACATAATGCAGGCTAAACACTCGTACACTAAAAATAAATTTAAAACAATCTGATGTGTTCCATGAGCAAGACATTAAATATAAGGCACATGTAGTTTACAATTAGCATTTGAGAAAAGATAGCACACTGTGAGCTAAAGAAAGCAGTTATGACTATATTAATACCAGATAAGTGGAACTTAAGAAGAAGAAGCTACTACCAGGAGAAAGTAAGATATCATTAAATAATTTATCAGGCAAGCATAACAATCATTAATGTATATGCTTCAAAAAAACAAAGATTCAAAATTCACAATGCAAAACTAATAACAGGCAATGAAATTGTCAAATCTATAATGTAACTGAAATATTTTGAAAGTCCTCCCTTAATGTTTTATTGAATGCTAAAACAAAATTCAAATTTCTGAAAATCTGAACATTATCATACAGCTTGACCTCACAGGTATTTACAATAAATAGCAACAGCAACTTTATAACAACTATCTTTTTCTTCATTTATAAACCTTGGGAACTATGATCGATCTCTCTCTCTCTCTCTCTCTCTCTCTCTCTCTCTCCATTTATGCCAGGTGTGCTGAATGCTCCAACTGTCTTACAAAGACAATGTTAAAGTATTGACATGGCTCCTTCTGAAGGTCTCGGGGGAAATCTACCAGTGGTATCTTCCAGCTGCTGCCCTTCCACAACTCACAGTCATTGTTACCCAGTGTCTCCTTCCCTTTCTTCATCACTTTTTGTGATGTTTTCCTCTTATAGGGATATAAAATGTGACTGTACTTGGAGCTTAGGCCATTGATTGAGGATAATTTCTCCCCTGTAAGAACTGTAAAGTACATGGAGACGTTGCACTAGGAAATCATTCCACTGCAAAGGTCCTTTTACCATATAAGCCGCATAGCCATTTGGACTGTTATATATGATACCAAAGACTTGGTGCTTCAAACAATGGGCACATATATAGTTTTTTTCTCACAATTCTGGAGGTGAGAAGTCCAGGATAAAGATAGGAACAGGTCTGGATTCTTCTGAGGCCTCTCTCCTTAGCTTGCAGCTGGCTGTCTCCTCCCTGTGTGAGCATATAGTCCTTTTCTGGTGCACATTACTCATGCATATGTGTGGAAATTTCCTTTTCTTGTAAGGATAGCAGTCAGATTGTATTGCGACCCATGCTAATGGGCTCATTTTAACTCAGTTCCCTGTTGGCAGCCCTACCTTCATACTCAACATTCTGAGATTTTGGCAGGTGCTGTAAAGACTTTAACATGTGAGATGAGGTCAGGATGAGTAGTGGCTTCGTAACACAGTTGAGTCCACAACACAAGCTGACATTCACCTAGTATTAACAGGTTGCAGTTATGATCTTCCAAGACATGTAAGCCTTAATTCTCAGAAAGGGCAATTTAAAATTTCTATATTCCTACCACAAACTTATGTAGAGCAATTAAAAGCAATCACGGATATTTTCATTTACATGTGAGAATCTCAATACCATTGTGCTGAGTGAAAGAAGCCAGGAATGAAAATGTCTACTGAATGATAGATTCCTTTTAGATAAAATTTTAAGACATAAATCTGTGGCCTTGGAAACCAGGCTCACTGACTACCTCAGGAGGGAATTGAACATGGGTCCATACCCATTATTATTATTATTTATTATGGTGAGACGAAGATGTTCTATGTGTTGATTCTTGGCATGTGACATAGTATATACATAGTGGACTCTCATTAGCAGGTTCTGCACCTATAGATTCAACCAACCACAGAATGAAAATACTGCAGAAAAAAAGTGTATGCTTAATGAATCTATAGGACTCTTTTCATGTCATTCTCTAAACAATACAGTATAACTGTTTACATGGCATCAATGTCACATTAGGAATTACAAGTAGCTAGAGGTGATTTGAATACTAAGGAAGCTGCACTAGGCCATATGCAAACAACAGTGTGCCATTTTATAGAAGGGGCTTCAGTATCTGCTGCTGTTGGTATCCACAGGGATCTTAGAAGAAATTCCCCTCAGATACTAAGAGAATTATACTTTTTTAAAAATTTGTTGAAACATGCAATCAAATTTGATTCATTTTATCACATATACATCAGACTTCAATAGTTGTTAAAATAAATCAAGCAATCAAATTTGATTCATTTTATCACATATACATCAGACTTCAATAGTTGTTAAAATAAATCAAGACTATGTTATGTACAAAACCCATTCTGAGTAGTTTAAGAGCCCTGTGGGGTTGGAGAGACGGCTCCACTGTTAAGAGCACTGGCTGCTCTTGCAGAGGATCCAAGTTCAGTTCCCAGCAACCACATGGGAGCTAACAACTATCCAAAACTCCAGTTTCAGGGGATCCAATGCCCTCTTTTGGCCTCCAGAGGCATTACATGACATAGGTACACTTACATATATGCAGGCAAAACATTCATACACAAAAGTTTTTTTTGAATCTGGCTAATAGAATCATGAGTGCATTGTAAACCTTTGCTGAATCTTTGCCCAATATGTCCATTTATTTTTAGACACTTTCAAACTGAACTCTTTTAAAACACAAAATACTTGGTTCATTTAGTAGTAGCTCAAAAAATTAAAAAGAAGCCAGGCATGGTGGCGCACGCCTATAATCCCAACACTTGGGAGTCAGAGGCAGGCAGATCTCTATAAGTTCAAGGCCAGCCTAGTCTACATAGTAAGTGCCAGGACAGCTAAAAGACCAAAAAAAATAAAAATTAAAAAGAAATGTCCTGATTTCCTAATGTCCTATGAGAAGATTGTAGACCACCACTGCACCATTGGCAATCCTGCTATGCACACACTTGTCTGATTAAGCAGATCAAAATCTTTCATAATGAACTTCAGTTTGTTTTTTCCCCTCTGGTACACTATGAACATAGGGACATTAACTACAATGTTTCATTATTGTGATGTTATGACTTAGCAAAGCACTGCCCACAAAATAAATTCTAGAAAATATATTTGTTGAATAAATTAATCACCATTCAATGAAAACCAAATTAAGATATTATTCCTCTGAAATTCATCTTTTGTTTCTGTCTCCTAATATTTTGAGTATCAAAATATATTAATGTTTAATTTACACACTGAACTAATTTTTAAGAGAAAAACATGGGCAGAAAACTATTAGTTTGTTGATGAAAGGTTTAGGAATCAATAATAATGTAGAATGACTGAAAAACAAATACTTGTTCTTCATAAATGCTTTTCAGTGTTTAAGCATCAATCATAAACATGTAAGCTAGGCACGGTACTTCACACCTGTAATTCCAGAATTTAGGAGACTGAGGAAAGAGAACTGATACAGGTTAAATGCCAGTTTGGGCTACATAGTGAAACCCTTTTCAAAACAAACAAACAAACAAACAAACAAGTAAACATATTACATAAGCATGTGGTAGATGGTCACTAAAAATTCTTGGAAAATTAAATTGTTCTAATTTTATATCACTAAAGTTCTTACCCTACTTTTTGTTCAGAAGCAGAAATTTGAAAAAAAAAAAAACTATGACAGGATAATACAGAGGAAGCTAAAGAAAAACCATTACAAAATTTCAACAGCTGAATGTGGTAACACATGCCTGTAACCTCAACACCCAGGAGGTGGAGGCAGGGGGATTTTGAGTTCCCGGCCAGCCTGGGCCACATAGTGAGAACCTATCTTTAAAAAGCAAGCACTTCAACAATCATTATTTTTCAATACCTATAGAATTTTTCTTAACATTTATCATTTCAAATATGGTATTTATTACTATCAATACTCTGTTTTATAATACCCCTTATGTTTCATTGGGGGCAAATGCCCTGTTTTCTGATTTACAAACCTGATGTATTAACTCATAAAAATGTTTTTGTCACATGCATATATATAATTGTCATAGAAACAATGGCTATTTGAATATAAAAAGGAAAATAAAGACTTGCTCCCTTTTTGCCTGAAAGTTTATATACATTAAATTTCAATATTAATTGACCTGAGAATTCAAGAATAACTATTTTCTTTCTATTTGTTTATGCTTTGTAATTTATTTTTTCCTAGTACAGACATTTTAAAACTGTACCTTAAAATAAGTATTTAGATTTTGTTAAGATTAAAACAAATGTTAGGCTTAAAATGTCCAAGTTGGAAATACCAAGAAGATTAAATAAGAGGACTTGAGCTAGGGTATTAAACAGCCGACCTAACCAGATCAGAAGGGCAAGGTGCTTGGCAGGCCTTAGGTGGGCTCCCTTGGAGGCTCTCCCTCAGGACCATGGAAAGGCACTATTGCCCTTTTCCCCACTAAACTTCTCAACTTTTGAGATAGTTACACACATTCTTGTATTTGATGCATCTAATTATAATGGACTAAATTCAAAGAAAGACTCCACCTATTCCAGGAAAGTGGGTAGAGAAGAACTGACTGATGGACCGGGATTTATAAGCCTAAGGGTCTCATCTGCTGAAAATCAATTTTGGCAGGTGCTCTACCAGTGCCCCAGCTGCGCTCCTCCTGAAGTGGGAGGGAATTCGGACGGCACCTCACCATATAAGCATATAAGTGTTTAAAACTTACAGATAATTTCAGAAATTGTGAAAGCCTCTTTTCTTTTATGTATATGAATAAAATGGCAAAAGGCCTTGCTTCTGGTTGGAACACCAGAAGGAGCAGTTAGTCTGTCTGAACTAGCAGGAAGAAAGCATTTTTTTTTTCCTTCTTCCAGGTCTACCCTCAGCTCCACCCCCAAAAGCATGAACAAAACTGATCAGTTCTCATGCTGGGTACTTCGGTTACGAAGAGGTAGAGGAACATTTCATCTCAAAGACAGCACAGTTTTACCCCAACTAGCAAAGCCGAAAGTAGTCATATGCACCTGTGCAAAATAAAACTGTCATCTGGAACTCTCCTGGCCCACTCTCCCGCCCTCAGGCCTCTCTTGGGGTAAGTCTACCATGCAGCCCTCCTCGCCTTGACTCCTCCAGCCCCGCTCACCCTTCCATCTTCCCCACTGTTCTCTACCCCTAGCTTGGGCCCTGTGCCATTCCTAGTCTTGGGGCCCCAGACACCTGGGGAGCCAATACTGATTCCTGATCCTTTTCACCCAGACCAACTTGTTGCCTTCCTTGGGCAAAAGGGGCACTGCTTCTGGACCTGGCCCCACCCTCACCTCTCTCTGTTTCCCTGGACCTGCACCACCGAATAACTCTCCTGGCCTGCTCTCCTGCCCTCAGGCCTCTCTTGGGGTAAGTCTATCGCACAGCCCTCCACGCCTTGACTCCCCCAGCCACGTTCAACCTTCCATCTCCCCCGCTGCTCTCTACTCCTAGCTTGGGCCCTGTGCCATTCCTAGTCTTGGGGCCCCAGACACCTGGGGAGCCAATACTGATTCCTGATCCTTTTCACCCAGACCAACTTGTTGCCTTCCTTGGGCAAAAGGGGCACTGCTTCTGGACCTGGCCCCACCCTCACCTCTCTCTGTTTCCCTGGACCTGCACCACCGAATAACTCTCCTGGCCTGCTCTCCTGCCCTCAGGCCTCTCTTGGGGTAAGTCTATCGCACAGCCCTCCACGCCTTGACTCCCCCAGCCACGTTCAACCTTCCATCTCCCCCGCTGCTCTCTACTCCTAGCTTGGGCCCTGTGCCATTCCTAGTCTTGGGGCCCCAGACACCTGGGGAGCCAATACTGATTCCTGATCCTTTTCACCCAGACCAACTTGTTGCCTTCCTTGGGCAAAAGGGGCACTGCTTCTGGACCTGGCCCCACCCTCACCTCTCTCTGTTTCCCTGGACCTGCACCACCGAATAACTCTCCTGGCCTGCTCTCCTGCCCTCAGGCCTCTCTTGGGGTAAGTCTATCGCACAGCCCTCCACGCCTTGACTCCCCCAGCCACGTTCAACCTTCCATCTCCCCCGCTGCTCTCTACTCCTAGCTTGGGCCCTGTGCCATTCCTAGTCTTGGGGCCCCAGACACCTGGGGAGCCAATACTGATTCCTGATCCTTTTCACCCAGACCAACTTGTTGCCTTCCTTGGGCAAAAGGGGCACTGCTTCTGGACCTGGCCCCACCCTCACCTCTCTCTGTTTCCCTGGACCTGCACCACCGAATAACTCTCCTGGCCTGCTCTCCTGCCCTCAGGCCTCTCTTGGGGTAAGTCTATCGCACAGCCCTCCACGCCTTGACTCCCCCAGCCACGTTCAACCTTCCATCTCCCCCGCTGCTCTCTACTCCTAGCTTGGGCCCTGTGCCATTCCTAGTCTTGGGGCCCCAGACACCTGGGGAGCCAATACTGATTCCTGATCCTTTTCACCCAGACCAACTTGTTGCCTTCCTTGGGCAAAAGGGGCACTGCTTCTGGACCTGGCCCCACCCTCACCTCTCTCTGTTTCCCTGGACCTGCACCACCGAATAACTCTCCTGGCCTGCTCTCCTGCCCTCAGGCCTCTCTTGGGGTAAGTCTATCGCACAGCCCTCCACGCCTTGACTCCCCCAGCCACGTTCAACCTTCCATCTCCCCCGCTGCTCTCTACTCCTAGCTTGGGCCCTGTGCCATTCCTAGTCTTGGGGCCCCAGACACCTGGGGAGCCAATACTGATTCCTGATCCTTTTCACCCAGACCAACTTGTTGCCTTCCTTGGGCAAAAGGGGCACTGCTTCTGGACCTGGCCCCACCCTCACCTCTCTCTGTTTCCCTGGACCTGCACCACCGAATAACTCTCCTGGCCTGCTCTCCTGCCCTCAGGCCTCTCTTGGGGTAAGTCTATCGCACAGCCCTCCACGCCTTGACTCCCCCAGCCACGTTCAACCTTCCATCTCCCCCGCTGCTCTCTACTCCTAGCTTGGGCCCTGTGCCATTCCTAGTCTTGGGGCCCCAGACACCTGGGGAGCCAATACTGATTCCTGATCCTTTTCACCCAGACCAACTTGTTGCCTTCCTTGGGCAAAAGGGGCACTGCTTCTGGACCTGGCCCCACCCTCACCTCTCTCTGTTTCCCTGGACCTGCACCACCGAATAACTCTCCTGGCCTGCTCTCCTGCCCTCAGGCCTCTCTTGGGGTAAGTCTATCGCACAGCCCTCCACGCCTTGACTCCCCCAGCCACGTTCAACCTTCCATCTCCCCCGCTGCTCTCTACTCCTAGCTTGGGCCCTGTGCCATTCCTAGTCTTGGGGCCCCAGACACCTGGGGAGCCAATACTGATTCCTGATCCTTTTCACCCAGACCAACTTGTTGCCTTCCTTGGGCAAAAGGGGCACTGCTTCTGGACCTGGCCCCACCCTCACCTCTCTCTGTTTCCCTGGACCTGCACCACCGAATAACTCTCCTGGCCTGCTCTCCTGCCCTCAGGCCTCTCTTGGGGTAAGTCTATCGCACAGCCCTCCACGCCTTGACTCCCCCAGCCACGTTCAACCTTCCATCTCCCCCGCTGCTCTCTACTCCTAGCTTGGGCCCTGTGCCATTCCTAGTCTTGGGGCCCCAGACACCTGGGGAGCCAATACTGATTCCTGATCCTTTTCACCCAGACCAACTTGTTGCCTTCCTTGGGCAAAAGGGGCACTGCTTCTGGACCTGGCCCCACCCTCACCTCTCTCTGTTTCCCTGGACCTGCACCACCGAATAACTCTCCTGGCCTGCTCTCCTGCCCTCAGGCCTCTCTTGGGGTAAGTCTATCGCACAGCCCTCCACGCCTTGACTCCCCCAGCCACGTTCAACCTTCCATCTCCCCCGCTGCTCTCTACTCCTAGCTTGGGCCCTGTGCCATTCCTAGTCTTGGGGCCCCAGACACCTGGGGAGCCAATACTGATTCCTGATCCTTTTCACCCAGACCAACTTGTTGCCTTCCTTGGGCAAAAGGGGCACTGCTTCTGGACCTGGCCCCACCCTCACCTCTCTCTGTTTCCCTGGACCTGCACCACCGAATAACTCTCCTGGCCTGCTCTCCTGCCCTCAGGCCTCTCTTGGGGTAAGTCTATCGCACAGCCCTCCACGCCTTGACTCCCCCAGCCACGTTCAACCTTCCATCTCCCCCGCTGCTCTCTACTCCTAGCTTGGGCCCTGTGCCATTCCTAGTCTTGGGGCCCCAGACACCTGGGGAGCCAATACTGATTCCTGATCCTTTTCACCCAGACCAACTTGTTGCCTTCCTTGGGCAAAAGGGGCACTGCTTCTGGACCTGGCCCCACCCTCACCTCTCTCTGTTTCCCTGGACCTGCACCACCGAATAACTCTCCTGGCCTGCTCTCCTGCCCTCAGGCCTCTCTTGGGGTAAGTCTATCGCACAGCCCTCCACGCCTTGACTCCCCCAGCCACGTTCAACCTTCCATCTCCCCCGCTGCTCTCTACTCCTAGCTTGGGCCCTGTGCCATTCCTAGTCTTGGGGCCCCAGACACCTGGGGAGCCAATACTGATTCCTGATCCTTTTCACCCAGACCAACTTGTTGCCTTCCTTGGGCAAAAGGGGCACTGCTTCTGGACCTGGCCCCACCCTCACCTCTCTCTGTTTCCCTGGACCTGCACCACCGAATAACTCTCCTGGCCTGCTCTCCTGCCCTCAGGCCTCTCTTGGGGTAAGTCTATCGCACAGCCCTCCACGCCTTGACTCCCCCAGCCACGTTCAACCTTCCATCTCCCCCGCTGCTCTCTACTCCTAGCTTGGGCCCTGTGCCATTCCTAGTCTTGGGGCCCCAGACACCTGGGGAGCCAATACTGATTCCTGATCCTTTTCACCCAGACCAACTTGTTGCCTTCCTTGGGCAAAAGGGGCACTGCTTCTGGACCTGGCCCCACCCTCACCTCTCTCTGTTTCCCTGGACCTGCACCACCGAATAACTCTCCTGGCCTGCTCTCCTGCCCTCAGGCCTCTCTTGGGGTAAGTCTATCGCACAGCCCTCCACGCCTTGACTCCCCCAGCCACGTTCAACCTTCCATCTCCCCCGCTGCTCTCTACTCCTAGCTTGGGCCCTGTGCCATTCCTAGTCTTGGGGCCCCAGACACCTGGGGAGCCAATACTGATTCCTGATCCTTTTCACCCAGACCAACTTGTTGCCTTCCTTGGGCAAAAGGGGCACTGCTTCTGGACCTGGCCCCACCCTCACCTCTCTCTGTTTCCCTGGACCTGCACCACCGAATAACTCTCCTGGCCTGCTCTCCTGCCCTCAGGCCTCTCTTGGGGTAAGTCTATCGCACAGCCCTCCACGCCTTGACTCCCCCAGCCACGTTCAACCTTCCATCTCCCCCGCTGCTCTCTACTCCTAGCTTGGGCCCTGTGCCATTCCTAGTCTTGGGGCCCCAGACACCTGGGGAGCCAATACTGATTCCTGATCCTTTTCACCCAGACCAACTTGTTGCCTTCCTTGGGCAAAAGGGGCACTGCTTCTGGACCTGGCCCCACCCTCACCTCTCTCTGTTTCCCTGGACCTGCACCACCGAATAACTCTCCTGGCCTGCTCTCCTGCCCTCAGGCCTCTCTTGGGGTAAGTCTATCGCACAGCCCTCCACGCCTTGACTCCCCCAGCCACGTTCAACCTTCCATCTCCCCCGCTGCTCTCTACTCCTAGCTTGGGCCCTGTGCCATTCCTAGTCTTGGGGCCCCAGACACCTGGGGAGCCAATACTGATTCCTGATCCTTTTCACCCAGACCAACTTGTTGCCTTCCTTGGGCAAAAGGGGCACTGCTTCTGGACCTGGCCCCACCCTCACCTCTCTCTGTTTCCCTGGACCTGCACCACCGAATAACTCTCCTGGCCTGCTCTCCTGCCCTCAGGCCTCTCTTGGGGTAAGTCTATCGCACAGCCCTCCACGCCTTGACTCCCCCAGCCACGTTCAACCTTCCATCTCCCCCGCTGCTCTCTACTCCTAGCTTGGGCCCTGTGCCATTCCTAGTCTTGGGGCCCCAGACACCTGGGGAGCCAATACTGATTCCTGATCCTTTTCACCCAGACCAACTTGTTGCCTTCCTTGGGCAAAAGGGGCACTGCTTCTGGACCTGGCCCCACCCTCACCTCTCTCTGTTTCCCTGGACCTGCACCACCGAATAACTCTCCTGGCCTGCTCTCCTGCCCTCAGGCCTCTCTTGGGGTAAGTCTATCGCACAGCCCTCCACGCCTTGACTCCCCCAGCCACGTTCAACCTTCCATCTCCCCCGCTGCTCTCTACTCCTAGCTTGGGCCCTGTGCCATTCCTAGTCTTGGGGCCCCAGACACCTGGGGAGCCAATACTGATTCCTGATCCTTTTCACCCAGACCAACTTGTTGCCTTCCTTGGGCAAAAGGGGCACTGCTTCTGGACCTGGCCCCACCCTCACCTCTCTCTGTTTCCCTGGACCTGCACCACCGAATAACTCTCCTGGCCTGCTCTCCTGCCCTCAGGCCTCTCTTGGGGTAAGTCTATCGCACAGCCCTCCACGCCTTGACTCCCCCAGCCACGTTCAACCTTCCATCTCCCCCGCTGCTCTCTACTCCTAGCTTGGGCCCTGTGCCATTCCTAGTCTTGGGGCCCCAGACACCTGGGGAGCCAATACTGATTCCTGATCCTTTTCACCCAGACCAACTTGTTGCCTTCCTTGGGCAAAAGGGGCACTGCTTCTGGACCTGGCCCCACCCTCACCTCTCTCTGTTTCCCTGGACCTGCACCACCGAATAACTCTCCTGGCCTGCTCTCCTGCCCTCAGGCCTCTCTTGGGGTAAGTCTATCGCACAGCCCTCCACGCCTTGACTCCCCCAGCCACGTTCAACCTTCCATCTCCCCCGCTGCTCTCTACTCCTAGCTTGGGCCCTGTGCCATTCCTAGTCTTGATGTCAATAGGCTTGGAATGAATTTTTCTGTATGAAACTGTGTGTTTTGACAATGAAGAGGAGATCTTTTTTAAACATTGGAACCTAATTTAATTTTATCTCTTAGAGAGTTTATAATGAGTATAAGATTTTATAAGCGTAATAATTCATCTGTAAACCTAGAAATGTACAGCCAATTTTGAAAGAGATGTACCCTAGCTCAGAAAAATGTATTGAATAGGTTAATGCTGTTGTAATGAAATGCTTTTTTTAATTAAAAAAAAAAACTGTCATCTGCCAGGTTCTACCCAAGTTCCCTAAGTATATTTCCCCGTGTGTGTGTGTGTGTGTGTGTGTGTGTGTTTCCTTTACATAGACTGCATAATCATGATTTCTGTCTTTTAAAGTCATTCAGATTACTAAAAAACAATCTTTAAAAACTTTTAATAAAAGAATGCTTGAATTGCAAATCAGGATGCAAAATGTTGGGGCCAGGAAGATGGTTCAACTGTAAAGTGCCTCCTGTACAAACAGGAGTCCGGAACCTACATAAAATTCAGGCATCAGCCCAGTGCTGATGGGGCAGTGGAAGAGAGGATTCTTGGGACTGAGGCAGGAAGTACACAAAGTAGTTTAGTGACCTGGAACTGTATTTAATTTGGGAAATGAATATTTCCCTCTTCTAATAATGCACTTGGCAGCCTTAGCTCCCTTAGCTCCCTGAACAAACTCTATGCATCCCCTTCTCTTGGACCCCACCTGCATCAGGCTACACGGACACCACTCTGAACAGTTTAAGTTTCTCTGCCCCTAGCACCAATCAAATTTAGACAGGATTCCTAATATACCCTGATATGGGGGTGTTGGGCAGAGTAGCAATCCAGCCCGAGGCAGTTTTGGATGCCTATGCAGTAAGACAAAATTAAGTCCTCAAGTACACCCTCTACTTAGCATCTTATGCCTATATATGCATATTATGCATATATTTAAACTTGAATGTATTGTGGAAGGGACATTTGCAGTATGCATGACCCGGTCAACCAGTCAAATAGAGAACTACCCACGTTATGCTCCTTATTAATCAAGCTTTTCTTTCTCTTGAATCTCATAAAAGGAAGCTCCATGCAACAATCAGGATGCTTGATTACCCTCACTCATGTGACCCCTGTCAATCCTGACAGTGTATCCATCCCTAATTTGTACTATTGCTTCATTTTTAATAAAGTTATCTTGCAAATCTGTGTGACTTTTTTTTTTCTATTCTTTGGATAAGAGGGCAAGAACCTAGAACACCAGGCCAAGATCCTGATCACCAGTAACAAGTTTAGCCTATCAGAAAGCTCCAGGTTCAACAATAAACCCTGCCTCATAAAAATAAGGTGACAAGTGTTAGAAGACCCAGCATCGACTTTGGACTCCTAATACATAAGCACACCACACGCAAAGTATGTAAAATACTGAAAATGGAAAGCACAGATAATTCTGCCCAACTTGGCTTTCCATTTTCTGAAGTCTTAAAGACTCCCTACTCCACATCTCCTCTCACCTTGAAGAAAAGATGCTGCTAATCACAGCTGTGTACATTCCTGTTATCATGCAGCACAGATGCGTTAAAAGTCAATGAAATCTTCGCCACGCATCCTAGGTGAGAATTATCATCATGCTCTCCTGAGACCTAAGAATGTCTTCTGAGTTTTCAACTACCACTTAAAAACTAAATTGTATAAACACTAATTGAGAACTTGCTCATTACAATAGAGCATGATAGGTTCTTAGGATACACACACAAGTAAAATATGAGTCCTACCCTAAAAGAATTTATAGAGGAAGGACCTGGAGAGGCAGCTCAGCAGTTAAGATCACTGGCTGCTCTTAAATAGAACCCAGATTTGGTTCCCAGGACCCACATGGTAGCTAAGAACTATCCGTAACTCCAGTTCCACAGGATTTGACACCCTCTTCTAGCCTCTATGGGAGTTTCACAACAAAGGTGCCCTTATACATGCAGGCAAAACAGTCATATACATAAAATTTTAAAATAAATAAATAAAATAATTTTCTGAGCGAGAAACCCAAGAATATTTCTAGATGAGTACTGTGAGTTAAAGTCAGGGAAATAGAGGAACAAATACACTAATGGTGATCCAGGGTTGTAGGAAGGCATTCTAGGTAGAAAGAAAGGATGCTTACTTAATGCTGAGCTCTGTTTGTATCTCCTTAAAACTCATGTGTTAAAATTTCAAGAAGGGAGACCTTTAGGAGGTGATTAGGTCATTATCCACCAAGAAGATGTTACAGTCCTAAACATATATGCACCATACACAGCAGCACCAAATTTCATAAAAGAAACATTATTAGCTCTCATTCCAACCCAGGGACAAGGCATGACTTCAATACCCTGCAGTCCACAATAGGCAGGTCAACCAGACAAAAACTACATGAAGAAACCCAGGAATTAAATGACACCATAATTAAAATGGGTCTTATAGACATCTACAGAATATTGCACCCAAACACCAAAGAACAAACTTTCTACTCATCAATCCATGTAATGTTTTTCCAAAAATTAACCACATATTACAACATTAATAAAGTTTCCACAAAATTGAAATACTAATGGCAGTTAAAATGGGGGAAAGTACACAAACTCTTAGAAGTTAAGCAACACACTACTGAGTGAAAATTGGATCATGGGAGAAAACAAAAAGATATTTTTAAAATTCTTAAAATTGAATAAAAATGAAAACACCGCATACCAAAACCTTTGGGATATAATGAAGGCAGTCTTAAGAAGAAAATTTATAGCATTAAGTACCGACACTATAAATAAATATCTCAGATAAATTAGTGATGTACCTGAAAGCCTTGGAAAAGCAAAAACAAACAACACTTAAAAAGACCAGATGAGAAAAGATAAATAAAATCAAGGCTGAAATTAATAAACTAGAAACAAAGAAAAAAATAACTTGAAGTAATGAAACGAAGAATTGGTTCTTTGAAAACATTAACAGATTGCAAAGCATTTAGTCAAATTAACCAAAAGAAAGAGACGATACAAAGTAACAAACCGAGAGATGAAGAGGAAAACATTACAATAAGGATGAAATTCAGAAAACTGTAAAGACATGCTATAAAAATCTATCTTCTAGGTTAGGGCCAGGACCCGCAAACTGCTGGCAACTGATTGCTGCTGGGTGAGGGAGAGGAGATCTTCTTTAAGATCTCTAGATAGGTTGACTAGAATCCAGTGGATAAACTTGCACCAAAGGACATCTGTATACAAATGCTTGACTAGATCAAACTTAACACATATGACAGAACGCATGAGGTCTGATTGGGGGGGGCATGAATTGGGGAGAGGTATAAATTTAATTAAGAACTATTGTATGAAAGGCACAAAAACTCAATAAAAATACTTTTTTAAATCTGTATTCCACTAACACCCCTAAATCAGTAGCCTTTCTACATACCAACAATAAACATACCAAGAAAGAAATCTGGAAAATGTGCTGATTTTGATAGTCTCAATACTCATAACATATGTTGTAATAAATCAAAGGAAGTAAAGGCCCTGCACAATAAAAACTTTAAGATACTAAAGAAAGAAATTGAAGAAGCTAACAGAAGATGGGAAGACTTTCATTCTCATGGATTGGTAGGACTGATATGAAATTACTATCCAACCAAGAGCAATCTAAAAATTCAGTGCAATACCCATTAGTATACCAACATAATTCTTCACAAAAATTGAAAAAGTAATTTCAAATATCACATGGAAACATGGAAATACACACACAGAGAACATATGATAGCCAAAATAATCCTGACAAATGCAATAACTGCTGCAGGCATTACTACCTCTGACCTCAAATTATACTACAGAGCTATAGTAATAAAAGCAGCATGGTACTGGCATAAAAACAGACACACTGATGAGTGGAATAGAATTGAGGTTCCAGGATTAAATCTACACACTTATACCAACCTGACTTTCAGCAAAGGAGCCACAGATACACACTGGAGAAAAGACAACATGTTCAACAGATGGTGTTAGTTGATAGTGGCATGTAGAAGAACGAAACTAGATCCCTATCTCTCACCATACACAAAACTCAACTCCAAATGGCAACGTATAGAATGGGAAAATATCTTTACCAGCTATACCTCTGACAGAGGACTAATATCTAGAATATACAAAGACCTCAGAAAATTAAACATTAAAAAAAATGAACACCCAATTAAAATTAGGGGCAAGGAGCTGAACAGGAAGTTCTCCAAAGATAAAATGTAATTGGCTGAGAAATGTTTTTTTATAAGTTCAACATCTTTATTTATCAGAGAAATGCAAATGAAAACCACTTTAAGATTTTATCTCTTCCAAGTCTGACTAAGATGATAGATGCTGGCAAGGATATGGAGGAAGGGGAATAATTATCCACTGCTTCTCTGGAGCAGAATCTGGTGCAATCACTATGGAAGTCAGTGTGGATATTCCTCAAAAAGCTGGAAACTAATCTACCATATGATCTAGCCATATCACTCATGGGCATATACCCAGACTCTATACCTACTCCAAAAATACTTGTTCATCTATGTTCATTGCTGCCTTTTCATAAAAGCCAGGAATTGGAAACAAACTAGGTGTCCATCACCTGAAGAATGAATGATGGTGTGATACATATACACGAAATAATATTATTCAGCTCTTAAAAATCAAAATTATGAAATTCATAGGTAAATGGATGGTACTAGTAACATTCATCCTGAGTTCCTGAGTGAAGTAAACCAGGCCCAGAAAGACAAAGGTTGCATTTTCTCTCTCATAGGTAGATGCTAGCTTTGAAATCCTACATATGCATATTTCAATTTGAAAATCTAGAAAAGTCATGAGGAGGAAGTTTCCTGGGAGGAGTGGTGAAATATAATGATACAAACGGAACAGGAAAAGTAAATTAAGAGGGGTAAATGGGGATGCTGAGTGGGAGACCAGGGCAGACAAGGAATATGGGGTGGGATAACCAACACTCAAGGCTTTTACAAAAACTCATATGGAAACACACCCTATAGAAGCTTCTTAAGTATATACATAGACATCATAAAAGAGATTAAAAGGAGTTACCCTGTAACAGGGAGACACTGTCCCTACCAGCTACCATAGGCTAACAAAATAAAATCCATTGTCATGAATGAACTCCCTCTCTTGAAGCTGTTGACCAGGGGTCCCGCAGACCCTCAAACACTATTGCTCATTGCCCCAGCTCTTGGTTACCCCTCCAGAACATGATAGTAAGACTTTATTGCTGATAACAGTACATACACGAGCTGTAGAACAAATAAGGAGAAATCAAGTTGGCACTGACATCAAAACCTCCTCTCTAATGACTAGCTTTCATAGTGCTGGAAGGTACTATTCATGCTGCTGGGAGAAAATAACAATCATCATCCTTACCCAGCTGTGAAGTCTGTGAATTACAATAACTGGCCTACCAAGATAGGCCACTGGTGTGAGGTCTGCTCCAGGGCTGGGTTTATTGGTATGTGCTCCATATCTGGGTGGATGAGAACACGGATAAACACGAAGAAACAGCTCAGTTGTTATTAGACATTCTGGGACAGCTTCATCCACAGAATCCCCTAACATTTCATATTGAAAATCTCAAAGGAGACCGTTTTTAATTTTTGAGGCAAGATAGTGATTATTTGAATATCAGTATTAGAAGCTCTAAATAACAGTATGACTTGATTGCTGGCTATTTAAGAACCTAAATGAAAAAAAGCAACTTGAGAAAATGCTTTGAAACTTTTTGAAAATATTAACCCAAGTATGGAGGAGGAATTTCACTTTTAGATCAGTTTTAGCTATTTCTCATTCCTTTAAACCTTGAAGTAGACAAGCCTTAAATTTAGAAGGTAAAATGTCTAGTCAATTTTCAGTTCAGTTTTCTTCTTTTGTATTCTCTGTCACATCCAAAGGAGAAGGGAATTTATATTTAAGGGATGGTTTCATGCTTAATACATCTCAGATTGCAATACAAAGCAATAAATTAAGCAGAAATTGTACATAATTTAGTCAGAAGTAATATTGCTTCTGTTACATAGGGAAATGAATAAGAAAGTTTTTTCCCTAAAGGATTTTATATTTTGTAGTTATCAGTTCTAAAGCCAATAAATTTATTCAATTGTAGGGAGTGAAGATTCTTAATATTAGCAGCATTTTCTTCATTCTAAGGGATCATATGCCCCTAGTAACTTGTTTCAATCTGCATGGCATATTGAATATATTCACTACATATTGCACCGAGTATATCGTTATCTATAAGTTTATATTTTTCTATATTTATGCTCTTGACAAAGGGTTAATATTTGTTTCAATTGAGTGAAACAATTTTTGTTGCATAGCTCTTTAAATTCATTATTGCCTAACAGTCTTTGGTGAACTGGGATAATGGCAGCCTGGGTGAAGGTTGGTGAAAGACAAGAAGGTGTTATCACAGCAGCACATGACAGGTTGGAGAACAAGTGTGCTTTTAAAATACATTTTTATCTATTATTTCAGAATTTCTTACAGTATATTTTAATTATATTTCTTCCCTACTCCTCCCCTAACTCCTCCCAAATCCACCCCTACCTCTTTACCTCCTTGAAACTCTGTGTCCTCTTTTTAAATACTTCACTGAGTCCAATTTGTGCTGACCATATACTTTTGGATGTGGGGCCATTCACTGAAGTGCAGATGACCTATCAGGCCACATTCTTAAAGAAAACTGTCTCTTCTTCCCCTCAGAAGCCCTAAACTGTCAATAAATTCTCAGGAGCAGGGGCTCATGAGTCCATCTCCTCACTCCCATGCTTGAATGTTGACTGGACTGGTCTTTTTTTTTTTCTTTAATGTCTATGAGTGTATTGCCTGCATGTACACGAGTGCACTCATGTTGTGCAATGCCACGGAGGTTAGAAAAGGGCTTCGGATTCCCCTGGAACTGGAGTCAAAGATGGTTCACAGCCACCATGTGGGTGCTGGGAATTGAACCCGGGTCCTCTGCAAGAGCAGTCAGTGCTCCCAACTGCTGAGCCGTCTCTTCCAGCCCCTGGATTGATCTTATATAGGTCTTGTGCAAGCAGTCACAACTGCTTGTCAGTTTATGAGTGCCATGGTCCTATCATGTCTAGAAAACACTGTTTCACTTTGGTCATCCCCTACCTACAGTCTCATAATCTTTCTGTCTTCTTAAAATCTTTCCTCCCCTTTTCTCTCTAAGCTTGGGTGGGGGGAGGGGGAGCCTAATGTAGATGTCACATTTCTGGCTAAGCATATCACCAAAACTTATTCTCTGTACTTACATTTAGTTGTGAGTTTCTGCATTAGCTAGTATCCTTTGCACAAAGAAACTTCTCTGATGTGACCTAAGAGCTGCACTAATCTGTGTGTATAAAGATATGAATTTAGAGGGCAGTTTGATACAATTCCCATTTAGCAGAATAATAGTTGTAGGTTCACCACTGGGGTCTGCGAGGTCCCCGAACGTGAGTTCTTTGCCAGATTTACAGTACCAAGTATGTATTAGTCCTGTGGACTGGGCTGTAATTCCAATCAGAGAATGGTTGGCTATCCGCATAACATTAATGCCACTATTGCACCCATGAGCATTTCTAGCCATGCTGGTTATTATTTTACTTCACAGCGTTCACAGCTGGGTTAGACTGTTGATGACATTTTTTCCTCCAGTAACCTACACAGCACCTTCTGGTTCTATGAGAGCAAGCCAGCAGGAAAAAAGCTTCCTGGTCAGAATCAACTTGTTTTCTCAATATTCTGTGACCAAAGTGTGTGGTGTCTTCATCAACATAGCCTTACCATCAAGTTCTGGTGGGCAACCAAGAGCAATGGTAATAGCCTGTATTGTTTTGAGAGTCTCCAGGTCACCTCTGACCAGCAACTCCAAGAGAGGAATCTCACACCCAGCAGTGAGCTTTTTATTTGGCAGCCTATGGCCTCTGGAATGAGCAAAGTGTATGTCATTCCAGTGTATGTTCAATCAAACTCTTTTGCAT
>NW_008336027.1:1058325-1058666 GCF_000622305.1 Nannospalax galili | reverse complement strand
CCAGATCCACTCCCTCTAGGACTATTTTGTAATTAAAAATGTTTTAATAACCACATGATTAGAAGAAGCATTTCATTACAGATTTAACATATTCAGTAATACATTCAAAAGCAAGGATATATCTCTTTCAAAAGTGACTGTAAAATTTTAGGTTCACAGTTGAATTAACACAATTATACAATATTAAACTCAGTATAAACCCTGTAATACAAAAAAAGATGAGGTTTTAACCTTTAAAAAAGATATCCATTTCATTTTAAAATATACTGTTTCACACAGAAAAAAATGTCTCATTTTTATTGCTTCTAACTCTTAGATGTTTGCACATGTGTCTCTAATCT
>NW_008336027.1:1052323-1058312 GCF_000622305.1 Nannospalax galili | reverse complement strand
TGGTTACACTTGGATCCTTAGTATCTGAGTATGTATATAAAGTCATCAGGTAGATTTCACTGATAATGTTTATCACCTCTACTATTTAACATGAAGTAAATTTTTATGCTTCCTCCTCAAATGTAAGTCTTTCCTTCAATTTGTTGATTTTTTTTTGTGTATATCACATAGAACATACCACACAATCTTATTCATCTATATTCCCACTTCCTAAATGGCATCCTCCTGCAGCCTCCCCCATCCCACACACTGGAGCCCATATACGCTGTCATCCTTCTTACTGTACACTTTGTTGTCGGCACCCCCAGCCATTCCCCAGTGCTTGTCCATCTGCTGAATCTAGTCAACATATCTACAGATCCTTGTTTTAGGAAAATCAGCTATTCCTGATCTGGCAGCAATCAGTTGTAATATTCCTTTAGATAAGATTGGGGTCTGCTGTTCCTTTTCTCAGTTCTATGCTGGGTTACTGCCTGGGAGTCTTTTGGGCTACTCTGGCCAATAACTCAAAGGAAGGTATGTCCTGTCTGATATTGTTTCTTGTTATGTAGCCTTTAGCTATACATAGGGACACTTAAAAAATTATATTGACCCCATTAATCTTTGGTTATCCTTTCCTTTTAGGTTTTTAAGACCCTATAATTGGCCCAGATAAACCAATTTATTTTTATTCTTAAGGTCATTTGAGGAACTCTTCCTCAGGGGTAACATGGGCTCGGCGGAGCCCCTGGCTCCATTCTTTTACCAGTTCCGTCTATGTGAAGATAAGTCAAAGGTACTACTCAACCATGACTGGCTTTGCTTGGAAGCATGGAGGAAATGATTCTTCTGTGTTGAACCTCCTCTTTGTAGACTGGACACTGTTTCAGGTCCATCTGGTGGTGTCTCCACGGCCTCCTTGATCAAGAGGACAGGTGATTCACCACAGTTACAGGACATTTTGAGAAATGTTCATAGTCCCTTGGAACTTGGTTAACCTTAGAGGGAAAGGAGCAAGAACTGTCCTTTATGTCCCTCTGTCCAAATTAGTATAGGTTTCATAGTATGGCTGTTAAACATCCAAGAAGGTTAGCTCCACTAGTCTGGTACTTTTAATTAACATGTGCCATGTAGCTAGAGCTTGGGAAAAGACTAAACACTCTCAGCTAAACCTTGTCTAGATATGTCTATTACATATCTATTATATTCTTTGATCTGGTTGTGCGTATAATTTGTCAGTAGGTTGTTGGCCTAATATGGCTCTGTCTGGTTTTCTAAAACTAGCTAGGCA
This sequence comes from Nannospalax galili, assembly GCF_000622305.1. Lineage (NCBI taxonomy): Eukaryota > Metazoa > Chordata > Mammalia > Rodentia > Spalacidae > Nannospalax > Nannospalax galili. Next base: position 1,057,042 of record NW_008336027.1, on the reverse strand, counting down.
TTATTTATCTCTCACATTGTCTAACCCTTCTGCCATGGTTTCCCCATTTAAGGTGCCCTTGTTTTTCCCATTTCTCCATTAATAATACCCTTCTCCTATGGTCCCACCTCTCTTGAGCTCCTTCTTCCCATTTATCCCCTAGGTTCATTGTATAACCTTTGCTCCCCATTCCCCTTAAAATAACCCCATTTTTTTTTATCCATATCTCCCTTGTTAACACATGTTTTCTACCATTCTTCTCTTTCACATTCTTTCTTTTTCTTTATCTCCGTGGTTCCTTTTCATTATCCTGGTTCCTATAGTTATGTCTTGATATATACTCATTTATAAGGATTTGGTGCTAGGATCCACATATGAAGGAAAACATATGTCTTTTTTTTTCTGAGTCTGTGTTATTTCACTAAGTATAACAGTTTCTAGCTCCATCCATTTACCTGTAAATTTCATGATTTCATCTTTCTTTACTGTTGAATAGAACTCCATCGTGTAAATATACCACATTTTTGTTAACCACGTGTCAGTTGAGGGAAATTTAGGTTACTTACATCTCTTAGCTATTATGAAAAGAGCAGCAACAAACATGGATGTACAAGTTTCTCTGCAATAGTATGAGTTCTTTGGGTATATGCCAAGGAGTGGTATAACTGGGTCAAATGGTAGGCTCATTTGTAGTTTTGTAAAAGTTCTCCATACAGCTTTCCATAGGGGTTGAACAAGTTTGCAGACCCACCAGCAGTGGTTGAGCATTCCCCTTTCCCCATATTCTCTCCAACATTTGATATCATTTGATCACTTGATCTTAGCCAGTCTGACTGAGATAAGATGAAATCTTAAAGCAGTTTTAATTTTCATTTCTCTAATTACTAGTGATGTTGAACACCTTTTAAGATGCTTCTTAACCATCTTTATTTCTTCTTTTGAGAACACTCTGCTCAGTTCCTAGCCCATTTTTAATTAGGTTGCTTCCTTTCTTGAGTCTTTGTTTTTTGAGTTCATTATATATTCTAGATGTTAAACCTCTGTCAGATGTGTCGCTGGTGAAGATTTTCTCCCATTCTGTGGGTTTTCTCTTCATGTCCTTGGTTGCTTCTTTTGATGTAGAGAAGATTTTAGTTTAATGAGGTCCCATTTGTCAACTCCTGACCTTGTTTCCTGGGCAGTTGATGTTGCGTTTAGAAAATCCTTTCCTACACCTACATCTTGTAGGTTATTGCCAATGTTTTCTTCTAACACTTTCAGAGTTTCAGACTTCACATTGAGGTCTTTGATCCACTTGGAGTTGACTTTTGTACAAGGTGAAAGATAGGGGTTCAGTTTTATTCTTCTACAGATGGAGAGCCAATTTTGCCAGCACCATTTGCTGAACATGCTGTCTTTCCTCCAGTGAATGTGATTGGACCCTTTGTTAAATATCAGGTGGCTAAAATTGAATATACTCATATTTGGGTCTTCAATTTTGTTCAATTGATCTATAGCTCTATTTTTGTGCCAGTACCATTTTGTTTTTATGACTATAGCTCTGTAATACAGTTTAATATCTGGTATAGTAATCCCCCCAGCATTACTCTTAGTGCTCAGGGTTGCTTTGGCTATCAGAGGTCTTTTGTGCTTCCATATGACTCTTAGGATGGTTTTTTTCCAATTCCGCGAAAAAATGTCATAGGAATTTTCATTGGCATTGCATTGAATCTATAAATCACTTTTGGAAGGATGGTTATTTTCACAATATAAATTCTTCCAATCCGTGAGCATGGGAGGTCCTTCCATCTTCTGTTGTCTTCCTCAATCTCTTTCCTTAAGGATTTAAAATTTTACTTGTAGAGGTCTCTAATGTCTTTGGTCAGGTTTATTCTGAGATATTTTATTTTATATTTTCAGCTATTCTGAAGGGGAGTGTTTCCATGTGCTCATTCTCTGATTGCTTGTTATTGGTATAGAGAAAGGTTACAGATGTTCATAGATTAGTTTTGTAACCTACCATTTTACTTAATTTGTAAATAATTTCTAGAAGTTTTCTGGTGGAATTTTTGGAGTTGCATAGATATAATATCACATCATTTGCAAAATTGGATAATTTGATCTCTTCTTTTCCAATTATTACTCTTTTAATTTCCTTCTCTTGTCTTATTGCTCTTGCAAGAGTTTCAAGCACTATGTTAAAGAGAAGTGGAGATAGTGGACAGCCTTGTCTGGTTCCTGATTTCAATGGGAATGCTTCCAGTTTTTCTCCATTTAGAATGATGTTGGCTGTGGGTTTGTTATATATGGCTTTAATTATGTTGAGGTATGTTCCTTCCAGTCCAATTCCCTCTAGGACTTTGAATATAAATGTGTGTTGAATTTTGTCAAAGGCCTTCTCTGCATCTATTGAGATGACCATGTGGTTCTTGTCTTTGAGCCCATTTATATGATTTATGAAGTTTATTGACTTACATATATTGAACCATCACTGCATCTCTGGAATAAAGCTGACTTGATCATGGTGGATGATCTTTTTGATGTGTGTCTGTATTCAGTTTGCAAGTATTTTGTTGAGAAATTTTGCGTCTATGTTCATTAAGGATATGGGTCTATTGTTTTCTTTTTTGATTGTATCGTTACCTGGCTTTGGTATTAGAGTGATGCTGGCTTCATAGAAGGAATTTGACAGTTCTCCCTCCATTTCTATCTTTTTGAATAAATTAAGTAGTATTGGATGTAGATCTTCTTTAAATGCATTCTACTGTAATTCCACTTTGTCCTGGGCTCTTTTTAGTCAGGAGGTTTTATATTACTGTTTCAATTTCCTTATGTGTTAAGGGTCTGTTTAAGCTGTTAATTTCTTCTTGGTTTAGTTTTCATGGTTCCCATTCTTTTAGGTACCCATCCATCTCTTTTAGGTTTTCAAATTTAGTAGCATATAATGCTCTGGATCTCTTTGGTGTCTGTTGTGATGTTTCCCCTTTGATCTCTGACTTTGTTGATTTGGAGGTATTCTTTCTTTTTTGTTTACTGGGCTAGTGGTCTACCAATCTTGTTTATCTTCTCAAAGAGCTAACTCTTGAATTTGTTAATTCTTTGTATTGTTTTCTTTGTTTCTATTTCATTAATTTCTACCCTGATTTTTGTTATTTCTTCTTGTCTGTTGGGTTTGGATTTCATTTGTTGTTGCTTTTCAAGTGCCTTGAGTTGCAATATTAAGTTAATTATTTGTGTTCTTTCTGATTTTTTAATATAGGCACTTAGAGCTATACACTTCCCTCTAAGGACTGTTTTCAATGTGTTCCAGAGGTTTTATTGTGTTGTGTTGTCCTTTTCGTTTAGTTCCAGGAATACTTTTATTTCTTTCTTAATTTCTCTTTTGACCCATTCATCATTCAGGAATGTGTTCATGTGGTTACTGGTATTGATTTTAAGGTTTACTGAAATGTCTTCTGATAGAAAGCATGGGATTATTTCAATCTTTTTGGATTTATTGAGGTTTGTTTTGTGCCCCAGTACATGGATGATTTTGGAGAAGGTTCGATGGGGTGCTGAATAGAAAGTATATTCTTTGGTGCTTGGGTGGAATATTTGGTAGATATCTGTTAGGTCCATTCGATATATGGTAATTTTTAATTCAGATGTCTCTCTGTTAATTCTTTGTCCTGTTGACCTATCTAATGGCAACACTGGGGTATTGAAGTCCCCTACTATTAATGAGTTGGGATTAATCTGGGTCTTAAAGTCCTGTAATACTGTTTTTATGAAGTTGGGTGCACCAGAGTTTGGTGAATATATGTTCATGATTGTAATATCTTCTTGGTTTATTGTTCCTTTGATCAGAATGAAGTGGCCAAAATAACAACGCCTGCTTTTTTCTTAGTACGATTCACTTGGTATATTTTTTTCCATCCTTTCACCTTAAGGTAGTTGCTGTCCTTGAAAGTTAGATGAGTTTCTTGCAGACAAAAAAAAAAAGATGGGTTTTGTTTCTTAATCCATTCAACTAGTCTGTATCTTTTGACTGGGGAGTTCAGTCCATTGATATTTAAAGTTATTAATGAAAAATGTGTATTGAATCCTGTCATTTTTATTTCTGTTCACATTCTTGATATAGCTGCGAATTTCCATAGTTATACCTTCATTGAATTTCTTTCCATCACTCCTTGCATATAGTTGTTCCTTTCTTCAGCTCTATGTATTGCTTCGAGAACTCTCTGAAGGGCTGGCTGGTTTTGTGGACATAAATTCTTTCATCCTATTTATGTCATGGAAGAATTTTCTTTCCCCTTCAACTATGATAGACATTTTAGCTGAGTAAAGTAATCTGGGTTGGCATCTGTGGTCATTTAGAACTGGGAATACTTTGGTCCAGGCTCTTCTGGCTTTCATAGTTTGCACTGAAAAGTCAGCTGTAATCCTGATGGTTTTTTTCTTTATATGTGATTTGTTGTTTTTCTTTTGCAGCTTTCAGTACTGTCTCTTTGTTCTGAACGTTTTGTGTTTTTATTATGATGTGCCGTGGAGAGTTTCTTTTCTGGTCCTGTCTATTTGGTGTTCTATATGCTTCTTATATTTGTATGGGCATGTCTTTTTCTAATTTGGGGAAATTTTCTTCTACAATCCTGTTGAAGATCTGTTCCATGCCATTATATTGAGATTCTTCTTCTTCCTGTATGCCTATAATTCATAAGTTTGGTTTTTTAGGGTGTCACAATTCTTCCATATTCCATTCTGTTTTTTTTTTTAAATTTTTCA
>NW_008336027.1:1003885-1052254 GCF_000622305.1 Nannospalax galili | reverse complement strand
GAGTTTTTTTTTTCCTGTCGTTTCTAATTGGCTTACTGAGTGTTTCACTTCCTTCTTCATTTCAGTCTATTCTTCAATATTTCTAACGCTTTTCTGAATTCATTCAGAAGTTTATCCCTATCTTCCTTCAGTTCTTTGATTTCTTTGTTTGTGTGTTCTTTAAATTCACTGAATTATCATGTTTATAATTGTTTGTTTGAGTTCCATGTCCTCTGTTATCTCTAGGGAGTTCTCATTGTACTCCTCTAGAGGACCATTGGTACTTGGTGGGGATATATTATTTTGGTTTTTCATGTCACTTTTTCTTTGTGACTTTGACATGTGAATTTCCTTTGTAGTTTCTGGTTCTTGTGTGAGACTCTAGCCTTCCTTTGTTGAGTTTAGATCTGCTTCTTTTTATAAACTTAATGTGCCTTTGTGGTTTAATTGTTGGGCATAAAAAGCTGGTTGGTCTAGGCTTCAGGTTTTCCCTTTTGATTTTCTATTGGAGTGGCTTAATTGTTTTTGTCTTCAGGAGTTCCCACAGAGGCCCAAGTAAGCTGAGGCTCAGATGATATCAGGCTTTCTTCTAAGGTCTGGGTCCCTCCAGGAAAAAAGTTACCCTTTGGAATTCCAGGGCTGGGCTGGCCTGGGAGAAGGGCCCAGGATAGATGCTACTCTCAGGAAGCTGGTGGCTGTGCCACCCTGAAAAGTAAGGGAGGTAAGGGTGGGACCAGGCCCAGAGGTTTCCTGGGGCAGGAGGGGGGAATTGGTTTGGTCGTGATGCAAAGGATCAGGAAGCAGTGGTAGCTCTGGGTTCAGAGGTTAGACCCAGTGTCTGGGGTCCTGAGACAAGAAATGGGCCTGTACCCAGGCTAGGATGAGGGAGGAGAGGGGGTAAAAGAGGCTGGGGGAGTCAAGGTGTGGTGGGAATTCTGGACTTACCCAGGGAAGGTGCTGGCACCAGGATGCCTGGAGGCTGTGCAGCCCAGGGAATAAAGGGAGGTGAGGGTAGAACCAGGCCCAGAGGGTTCCTGGGGGCTGCAGGGAGGAACTGGGTTGGTCCTGATGCAAAGGATCAGGAAGCAGTGGTGGCTCTGGACTGAGAGGTTAGCCCAGGTGTTTGGGGTGCCAAGACAAGAAATGGGCCTGTACCCATGCTAGGAGGAGAGACTCAGTTTGGTAGCTGGGAGGGTGAAAGAGGCTGGGGAAGTCAAGGCATGGTGGGTGCACTTACCGGGGGAAGGTGGTGGTACTAGGACACTGGAGGCTCTGCAGCCCAGGAAACAAAGGGAGATGAGGGCGGGACGAGACCCAGAGGGCTCCTGGGGACCAGGAAAAGTGCTGGCACCAGGACACCCAGAGGCTGTGGAGCCCAGGGAAGTAAGGGGTGATGAGGGCGGGAGCAGGCCTAGAAGGTTCCTGGGGGCTGCAGAGAGGAACTGGATTGATCTGGATGCAAAGAATCAAGAAACAGTGGTGACTCTGGGCTGAGAGGTTAGCCCTGGTGTCTGGGCTGCCAAGACAAGAAATGGGCCTGTATCTAGGCTAAGAGGAGAGATGTGACAGGGGAACTGGGAGGGTGAAAGAGGCTGGGGGAGTCAGGGAATGTGCTAGGACCAGGACACTGGAGGCTGTGAAGCCCAGGGAAGTAAAGGGAGGTGTTAGTTATCTTACCCCTCCCCACCCCCACTTTCTCTTCTGCCCTCCCTTCTTATCCCTCTCCACCTTTAAACTTCCATCTGTATTACTCCCCCTTTTTGCTTCATATCATTTGTGTCCTATTTTCCCTTAAGTTCTTGCTTCCCCTTCTCACCTATGGTACCTTTCTAGTTTCCTGATTCTACTGGTACTTCAAATTAAACACACAAATCTAAATATTTGATGTTAAGATCCACATATGAGTAAGAACAGGTCACATCAGGCTAGGCATAGTGGCATATGCCTTTAATCCAGCAACTTGGGAGTCAGAGGCAGGCAGATCTCTGTGAGATCAAGATCAGCCTGGGATACAGGGAGACTCTGTCTCAAAAAACCAAAAATTAAAATAAACGTCACATCAATAAAGCAAGTCCAGACAGTTGAGTCAGAAAAGCATGATGTTAAATTGGCAATGTATTGCTATTGTTTAAAATGCAGGATAGTTCTTAAGATGTTTGAAGTAGGTGTATAAATGCAGATATGATGTCGTGATTTATGATCTACCACATCTATGAGTTATTTGATCACCCGATTATGGCTCCTTTGACATGATAAAAAATCAACATAGAACCTCTGATTGTTTACTAAATGACTTCATAATTTAAGATGACAATCCTGTGTTCCATGTGACTATCACTCTTACGCAGGTGTCTGAAGCCCAAAGAGCCAATAGGAGATGCAATAAGCATGTTCAGTTCATATATAATAGACGCAGGCCCAGGCCACTGAGACTTTCTGCAGCATCACAAATGCTCTTTAATCATTTTGATTTGTCTGTGTACCAAATTCTTGGCTTCCCAAGATAAATTTTATAATATGAAATTCTCCCAGTCAGCTACCTACAAACAGAGGCAGAGCTTGGCCAAGAATCTGGAATAAAGTGATGCAGTAAAACATAGAAATCCTTCAAAAAGTAATTAAAGAGTTTCTCCTTGCATGATTTCATAATCACTTATACAGTGCTTTTCAGAACTGCAGACACAAGTATCACAGTAGAAATGCATATCAATGACTCTGAATGACATGTTACAATGGTCTTTCTGCTTTTATCAACCATAGCCTTGAAATCATCTTTTGGGATCACTGATACAGAGAATTACTATAAATTCTTTCTGTTCTGAGTCGCCCTGTTTTCCCAACAGTTAGAGGATTTTCCCAAAGCACACAGGACAGGAAAGTCTATTTATTACAGAGGTTTCAAGTTACAGTTGACTTAACTACCTTGTTCCAGATGGCAAAGCCTTAAATTATTAAACATTGTAGGACATACAGCAATTGGAAAATGTTTAAATGAACATCTCCTGGCCAAGGGCATTTCATTTGTACTGTCAGAAAGAGTCAGCCTCCCATGGGTTTCATTCTAGTGTCTGTCTTTCCTTTCATCCTCTATTGCTGAGCCAGTGAGTGTTAATAGCAATAGATCTCCACCTGTCGATTAAGATGCAAATCTTATTGTTTGGCCAGGGATTGTGGACTGGCTCAGCTGCGTTATGTCTATGGCTCTGCCCGTGGCTTTCTTGTTTTGTTGTGGAATGTTACCAAGAATGAACAATGCATCGGAGTACAACTTCATTTCTACAGTTAACTTCAATAGCCCTTTTATCCTTGTGGTCTGTCCTTGGAATTGTCAGCAGTGACTTAGAGAATACAGTGCCATTCTTTATGGAGACATAATTTTCTCCAACTGAAAAGTGTCGTTTGACCAGGAGGCTGGAGAATGGTAATTACTGTTAAAATGGGGGTTACTGTGATGAAAAGAATCATTAACAATGGCATTTGGAAACTGTTTTTCTGAAATGTTTCCCTCTACGTGACTCATTTTGCTCCAAGCTGAAATTTTTAAAAGGGACCCCATAAGTTTAATGGTTCTGAAATCTTCCTGTTTACATCTAAGGGTGACTACTTTATTTGAGCACATGGAAAATTGCTCATCTAAGGTTTAGTGACTATAGAATTCTCTAAACATTAAGTCAGACTTGGTGTGTTGATGTGCTTTCACATTTTCTGCCGTATAAACATTAATCATCTTTGTGGACATTAGTCCTAAGTTCTTGGCAGACATTTCTTGTTTTTGATCAACTTAGCTCTCGTGGCATTAACCAGACCACATAGAATGGCTACCTTAAAATGGAATTCTGATCAGAACAGAGTCACTAGAAATTATTTTCATCCATAAATTAACTATTTAAACTACAATTTAGAATGATTTCAGTCAGTAACAGAAATTTCTCATCAACTTTGAAACTGACAAATTTATCAATCCAGCACAAACTCTGGGCCCAGGAGTAACTCACTCTGGTTGGAGCAGGCTACCAAGGTCTCCAGTCCTCTCAGGCTGACCCCTTCAGGCAAACTCCTTTGATGTACTTACATGGGAAATTTCATAGACAAAAGATGTAGCCTGTTCTCTCACAAGCCTCATTAGTAACAAAACAAAGTTCCTGAGAGCCTCTTGATGCATTTAAGCTCATATCTCAGAAGTCATGAAGTGGTCCACACAGGAACCCATACCTGGGTGAGGAAAGGTCCACGTGATGGTTTTACCAGTCATGAGTTGCTGTCTGAAACTCTCCTCCCAGAAAACATGTGGCCTCAGGAGTAAGGTGGATTCCTGAATAAGAAACGACTGCTTAGAGATGTGTAGGTAACAGGTCATGTCTGGTAGAGGAGGCAATATATTTGAATAATTTTTGAATGTGCGTTTACTCAGATGAGTCAACATACTTATGGTTTCTATCTGTTCTCATTATTTAATGTTTAAATTTTAAATCATCTCAAATCTGTCACCTCATTAAATTATCATGCGACTGGTTCTGATTTCATAAATCACAAACTTGGTGTGCAGAAATACAAGTTTTTTTTTTTTTTTTACAACTTAATTCTTTACCACATTAACTAATGGCAGAAAAATCAGTCCTGGTAAATTCATGCCGAACTCAGAGTTTTAATAGACAGGGCAGAATTGCCCTGCCCCAGGTAGCCTGCAAGGTAAGGGTGGTAAGGGTACGTACCAGCACAGCAGGTTGGAGGAGGTATGACACAGAGTTTGTATACGGGTCATCACATGTCTGTGCCCAACAGAATCCCCTGAAATATCTGCTGTCAGTTCTAGTCTTGGATGTTTCATCCCTTCATACTAGGAAATGCTAAATATTTGTTCATCAGCGTTCCTACCATCCGGTTCTCTCTTCCCAAGCATGACGTTTCTGCAGCTCCTTTGACTTTATCAAGACCACAGTCTTCCCAAAGGACATGTGCCATAGTTATATCTCACATTTTGGGGTGGAGACATGTACTATTTCAGGGCCGCAGCCTAGGAGCCTGATGTTAACTACTCCCCTTCCTGCTTGCCTTGGGGACTAAGGTGCTCCCTTTTACAGAAGACAGTAGAGAACACAAACTTCTACTGTCTATCCCTCACAGTTATTCTGGAGTTCTAATGTCGCCCTTTCATGTGGCCAAACAGAAAAGGATGCCAAAACTTTTAAGCAGCCCAATGGTTGGAGACAGGGCTTCAGAATAAAGCTCAGACTCCTTTAAGAAGCCAAGATTTGCCATTAGTGGTTCAGAATCCTTACAAAACATAGGAATCATTAATAATTATGGGAATGTTGTTCCACATTCAAGACCCATTTATCTCTTTTCTCAAGTATTTTCTCAGTCATAAGTTGCAAAAGTCCCACTTGAAAGTTAAAGCTTAAGGAAATTAATGCAGAAACTATGACTATTTGCTGGACCATGGAGGATGGAACTGCAGGAAATGCCAAAGAAGTCACTACAGGGAGCTAGATTAAGCTTTCACACCGCTTCACTTACTACATTGAAGATTTTTTTTTTTTTTGTCTTTTTGAGACAGGGTCTCCCTGTAGCCCCAGTTGTCCTGGAACTCACTATATAGACCAGGCTGGCCTTGAACTCACAGAGATCCACCTGCCTCTGCCTCCCGAGTGCTGGGATCAAAGGCGAGCGCCACCACGCCCCAGGAAAGATGTTTTTAACAGATAAAAGAGTGATGGCCAGAGGGCAATAAGGAAACAGCCTCTATTAATTCCTGACTAATTAAGAAAAGAGCCACTAGAGCCTGGTATGGTCATACAGGCCTTTCATCCCAGCACTTGGGAGGCAGAGGCAGGCAGATCTCTGTGAGATTGAGGACAGCCTGGCCTCCACAGTGAGGACCAGGCCAGTTGGGGCTACAGGGAGACCCTGTCTCAAAAACATCAAAAGAAAGAAAGGGCCACTGACTAGAAGACTTTTCTATGCCAAATCTTTTTCCCTTGCCAGTCTGATATTGTGCCATTAGTGATTCAGGATCCTTACAAAATATAGGAATCATTAATAATTATGAGAATGTTGCTCCACATTCAAGGTCTATTTGAGAGCTGTGTTTGAGCTAATACTTCCCAATAGGCAAAGCCCTTAGTTTGTTCTAACCTCCCTGAGTTTCTCTAGTCCTGGAGGGTCTGAAACTATCTAGGTTACCATATGAGAGACTCAAAGGAGGAATCAAGAAGGAATCAAATGCAAATGAAGAAAACAATAAGAGTATATACTCAGGTTCAAAGGAAAAGTCCAATTTTTTGCTTATTATCAAGGGGATTAAAAACACACTCTGCTTTAAGTCCAGTAACCACTATGAGTAGCTCTGATGTAGAGTTTGAGAAAGTAGAGAAGTCAGGGTTGCTTAACACTCATTGTGGCTTGGGCCTGGACATGAGATCTAGTAGAACAAGTTGGCAAGAGTCATGTGGTTCCACTTATGGAGAACAGACAGATATTGTTCATGTAGTGACTGAAATGAAGTAAGTAGCTCACATAAGGAGCTTAAATGAAGATAATTTATAGAAATGTGGTAGAGATTTGTTGTTGCTGTTGTTGTTTGAAGTCAGCTGGGGAGGTAATAAACACCAGATCTCAAAAACAAAGATACTGCTGAGGCGATATCTCATATCTCAGTGGGTAAAAGGGCTTGCTGTGCAGGCATGAGGACCTGCGCCCCAAACCCCAGTACTCACGTAAAAAGTATGGTCACATGGTCACATGCCCATAAACCCAGTGCTGTAGGTGTGGAGACACAAGGATCACTAGGACTTGCCTGCCTTAGTTCTGGATTCAGTGAGAGACTCTATCCCAAGGGAATACGGCAGGTCACCTGATATCTTCCTCTGGCCTTTGCGCTCATGGGTGATGGCAACAGCAGGGAGCAGTTTTAGGAGACCATCACTCAATGTAATTCGGAGCTTTGCCAGGGGTTCCATTGATGTTTGGTCTAACAGGAAAGGAGCTCAAGAAATAGATTCTCTGATTTCTCTCTCCCCAAGATGCAATCTCCCTCTGGTGCTCCGTGGTGGCCAAACCTGAAATCTGATGGCGAGAACACCTATCCAGAGCACTTCCTAGAGGGTGGGCTCCAAAAGCATCAGTACCACTCCTGAGCCACCAGGAGGGGCCAACACAGGCCAACACAGCTGCAGAAGTGCTGGTCCTGGAACCCAATACGGATTTAGTACTTCTCAAGTGACAATATATACAGTATTGTGCTCTCTCTCTCTCTCTTTCTCTCTCTCTCTGTTGCTCTCTCACCATATTTTTCCATGTTTTTCTCTCCTTTCCTCTTTCAAAGCTGAATATATTTTTGAGGATATATTACCCAGATGAAATTGCTCGCATTTGTATGAGTAAATTTTATTTTATAATCTATTGTGCATTGTGAGGTCTTGATCTTTGTATCCAAAATATTTTTCATAAAGGACAAGTTTTTAGCCTTGTAACTAGATTTGTATAGAATTAGGTAGACATTTTTTACAATAAGTGAAGTTTGTGCTCCAGAAATCCAATTACTAAAGATGATTTCATTACTTGGAGTTATAAAAATTGGTCTTTATCACATTATTTGACTATGTTGATTTTTCTCTATCAAAAAATCAAAGTCAAGCAGATAAAATACATTTTAAGATTAACCAAGCAAATGAAATTATACTTCCCATATTCAAGCTAAACATCTTAGGCAGCTGTTTTATACAACTTCATCTTCTTTGGGATATCTTGACTTTCTGTCCATCTGATGTCAGTCAGGTTGTTCATATCTAGACACTGTTATGTTTCAAGGTAAGGGTTCTTCAAAGGCAATTGGTCTTCAGAAGGAGCTTCAATCTTGTGAATTATACATTTGCAGAAAGGAAACATGACCTCTTTTCCTCCTGAGTGGGATTAAGAATCTGGTGTGCTTTTGGTGACTCAAGTGACAAAGTGAAAATGGCTAGAAAGTGCATAGGAACAGTAAAGAGTTTGTAGAAAACAAGCACAGTGCTAGCAGGGACACATTCTTCCTCAAATCACAACTGGAAGGAACGTGATAGAGGGTTCTTAGGTGACAGTTACTCATGGGTTGACATGAACAAATGCCAGATAGGGAAATAAAGACAGCAAAGTAACAAAACCACCAAAGTCCAACTTGTGAACCAATGAGTGTATTGTGGTTACATATAAGGAATGGGTAAGGGCTTGCTCACAGGAGCAGGGATGACTCAAAGGCTGCTACATTACCTAAAGCCCACCTCAGCAGCATGATGACTTAGAAGAGCTAGAACCCTAGAGCTCTCTCTGCAGCTCAGGTCAGTCTCCTGTCTTCTGAGAGCTCTACTGCTTATATAACCTTGGGGAGAAGGGACCTTGTCAATCTGTTAAGTTTCAGGAACTCCTCAAGACTTGTGAACTGTTTACTTCCTGAATCTTAAAGAGCCTCCTTGTAGAACTTCCTGAATCTTAACGAGCTTTGCTGAGGATCAAATGCTTCAGTTGGGAGTAAGTTACTATACTGGTGGTGCAGAGAAGTGGAGACTGAATTCCAAGATCCAAGGTTTCATGAAAGTGTGGGGTGGCTCTGATCAGCTAACTAAAATAGGGACAGGTGGTCATATCTGTGTGGTGGTAATGTATCTATCTATTGCTGTATTTAGGTCGACATCTACATCTGTATCACAGGGCTTGAGGGTGCAAAAACAGCAATCAACTTTAGGAAAGAATCAGTGTCTTCCCAGCCAATGAGGTGATTTTACCTGTTTAACCTCAATGAAGACTTGCAAACGCTGAGGGCAGCACCTGCAAGACAACACGAGTCAGTCTGTTTATTTTTAATGTTTGTATAAGGGTGATGAGTAGAATGGGTTTGTGCAAATTTTCTTGATGCACGTCTAGTGATGTTATGAATATCACTACATTGATAGGGATTTACTTGGGCCTATTTAAGCCAGGTTAAGTAACTGGCATTTATTATTTCCACTTATACTCCAGGAATGAGTAATGAATTAATGAGTGCTCTGAACAGTGATTTTGGTAGGTGGTAGGAACAGGGCAATGATGCTCCATTAACAAAGATGTCCTATTCTCCATTTACGGAGAAAACTAGAATGGTGTCCAGTAATCATATGTCGGCTCATTAGGCCTGCAGCATAGAAATATATTAATACTACAGACGTATCGCCCCAACTGTAGGCTGAGGAGACATGAAAATGACCCTGACAGCTGATTCTCTTATCTTGGCCTCTTGTCTTGCCCTCCCTCCTGGAATAGAGGAGGAAGACAGTGAAAGGTGAACAAATACAGGGGAGCTATAAGTTGCGATGCATGAGTAACAATTCACAGGAAAGTACCATCTGTGGTAGCAGGATGCCAGGTGAGAGAGGTTGGTAGTGTTAAAGCTCATCCTTAGCAGGCCTAACAACCTATCCAAGAGGCTCCGAGTGCTGCAGGCTTGTGATCTTGGCAGGGATCAGAGAGTCAGCTGAAAGAACATTAGCAAGTATTATTGTTCCAAAGCTCTTGGAGGGCTTCAGGGTACCATTCCTGAGCAGTTCCTGGCAGAGCAATTCTGCAGAGAGAAGCAAGAGTGCTGGTCTCCGTCTCTGGCAGGTACTGAAGGCTGAGTGAGTCCCCTTGCCTACAGCTGAGACAACAGGTCTGAAGGCTGAGGCAGGAATGATGGAGCTCAAAGCAGAAGCAGCATCTGTCAGAGCAGGATCTGCAGGAGCCAGAGCGAATTCCCCTGCCCCTAGTGGGTGATCAGCAGGCCTCAGGAGCAGACTTCCTTTCTCAATTAGGAGTCTGACACTTGAGATCTAACACTTTAGAGGCTGGGAGCTGGCCTCTAAAGTCTTCAGACCTCTATACCTGGACACAAGTGTCTCAGAACTCCTAACAGGTTGAGAGCCAGACTCTGGCCAGGAAAAGTGTTTTGTGCCCTGTTACACAGAGTCGGGTGGGCCCTGACTGGCTGGATATGTGTGTGCATGCAAGGTAAATATAACATAGGACCAAACGGGAGAGAAAGCCAGCCACAGAAAGGAAAGAGAAAATCTGCCCAAACCTAAGGGTGTTCTCGATTAGGATGGCTGCTGTATCCTTGCTCTGTCCCTCTCCTTCCTCCCCCCACCATGCTGCAGCAGAAGTGGGGACAGTGGAAGGAGAAAAACAGGAAAGTCTCCATATTTTTCCCATCGGTGCCCTGCTTTGATTGCCACCAGGCAAAAGAAGCCTGTTTTGCCGAGCAGTTTGATCATATTCTCAGCTGCTGCGTCCTTCATTCCTGGCGGTCAGGAGGAAAACCCTGATGTCTGCCTGGGTTGCCCGGGTCTACCACTGTGGGCTGTCAAAGGAAACCTGATTCAGGTTCAGGTTCATGATTGTTGCTGTGGAGGTCCAACTGTCTTTCACATCCAGGGTTCTCAAGTCCTGGCTTCTGTGGAGCTCAGTCAGGTCGCTTAGGGGCGTCTGTTGCTCCCACTAGGTAGGATTGCCCTTGGGAATCCCTCTCATCCCGACGTGCACTTCGTGGCATTCCAATGGCTCCATTTTTCTAACCTTAAAAGTCAGCTTCTTACCCACAACTCTTCTTATGCCAATTGTTTGATGTAAGTTTTGGCTACATGTAGCGTATTGAGGTTACAGCAGCACATGTCCACCCTCTGTTTTTTATCAAAGCAGATCAGAGATGATAGCTTAATTTTTTTCTCATGCAGCTCAGGCCCACCTCAAACTTGCAGTATAGCCAAGGATGCCCTTATACTCCTGATCTTCTTCCCTCTGCCTCTCCCAGGTGCTGGGATTATAGACATATGTCACTTACTGGCTTTGCCTTTTCATTTTCAAAAATTTTTTTCAAACACGTACAGAGGATTAATTAAATAAAAGTTCATGTCAAAGTGTATTAGGTAGGAAAGCTTTTTAGTGTCTTTACCATTACAGCACACTAAGGAATGAATGATAATGTAAAAAGATTCATTAGCAACCAACAGCAACACATGTCCACCCTCTGTTTTTTATCAAAGCAGATCAGAGATGATGGCTTGTTTTTTTTAAATAAGTCAACTTTTCCTTAAAGCGTAGCGATTAGGAATGCATTCTTCCCTGGTTAGTTTTTCCCCTGGTTTATTTTTCATTGTACTCACACCCAGTCGTGACCCTCAACACCAAAGCAATTTGTCATACAAGGGAGTTTTATTGCCTCACCTGGGCAGAGTCAGAATTCCTTGCCAAATGTCAGGGTTGTAAATACTAATGGATTGTGTAGATGTGCTTTTGGAATTCAGAATTGAGGTATACACTATAAATGTAGAGGAATATATAGAATGCAAAGCTCCAAGTCTTCTCTATTTCCAAGCGAGAGGGCTGTCTATGGTGGGAGGGCTGTCTATAGTGGAAGGGAGGGCTGTGTAAGTGAAGGGCTGTCTATAGTGGGTTGCAATGAGCAGGCTTAGGTGGTGATGGCCCAATCAGGAGAACTTGTGTCCTCCATTCTCCATTGTATCTTTAATAAGCAAATGCTTTTTATAACCTTGCAGGTCACCTCTTTCTCCCTTGCTTTGGTCCATTGGCTCATGACCCCCCCACCCCAGTGTAATTATGCTACCCACTGAATTAAACCACTGTTTCCACAGTGCTTGGGTAAAAGGCATGTAACTTACGTGCGATAAGGAACAGATTCATAGAGATTCATCCTCAGATTAAATTGTTGTGGAGTAGCAAAAGTTAATGTTGAAGGAATAGGTCACAGAGTGAAAAATATCTACCCTCGGTAATGCTGGGCACTGCAGGACTAAGTAGAGCACCATGGTATTGGATATGTGACCATGAATCTGTTCTATCTGAAAAGATTTCCAAAACAAGGGGCATGCACTTATATCCCTGAAAAAAGGCCTGAACACCTGCCCAGAGCCTGCAGCCAACCCCTCACTGGTGGCTTCTTCACTCCTGAGTTGAGTCTCTCACGTGGAACTTTATCCAGCATAGCTTACTCTCGCCAACATCTCTGTCACTCCCGGCTCCCATTCCCTGATCAGAGCTCATGATTAAATTTTTAAATGTGATCATGTTTTTTCTCTTCTTAAGCGATGTGCTGAGCCCACACTCTTAACAGCATGCACTGGTATCCTTTTGGGAATCCTTTAACTCCCCTTCCCATTTCTAGAAATTGTGTGGAATCGCCTGATTGCTGAGTCTGTCTGAGATAATCATCCTGTGGACAACCTCTCTAGGTACCATCATTTAGTCTAGGCCTAGGCCTAAACACCCCTGGTGCTCACATTAGTGTAACTGCTATTTCCCTTAAGGGTCCCCTGGACTGTTGGCTAATTACGTCCTTTCTTTCAAGGCATTTGCTTAAACTTTGTCTAACTGAAGGAAAGTTAGACCACACATTGCCCTCCACTGGGCATGCCTGAGTACAAGGAGCAATGGGTGTGCCTGAGGAATGATAAAAGTCTATAGATGACTAACTGTTAGGTATTTTCTTCTCCCCTAGGAGAATGGAAAAGACACTATTTGAAACATTCCAAAAGAGAAATTCTCCAACAAATAGCTCTGCATGATGAGGGGAAGAGATAATGTCTGAGGGAGATTTTTAAATGAAATGTTCTGTATAAAGTAACACTTCTGCCTCCCACTTCATCCTCCATCATCCCAGAAAACCTTTCATAAGATACCGTTCCACAGTATGCTGAGGAAGTGGTGCTCTGTTCCACGCTGGGAGTTTGCACCTTTGTGTTGTTATAAGGTCAAAGCAAGTGTTGCCTCTGAGGAGCCACCATATGGGTTACTACCTTTCCCCCACAAAGCCAAAAGAGGGAAAACACTTTTTAACAAGTGTTTTGAATTCTCTGTTTTTCAACAGAAGAGTACTTTTAGCCAGAGAACTTTGATTAAATTTCTTATTTCTGGAAATCTAAGCTTGCAGCAAAAAACCAGCTACTAAATGGAAGAGCCAGCTGGTCAGCTAGTTGCTTTGCTGTCTGCTGTTTTTTATTTATTTGATTGGTTTCAGTATCAAGCAGACTCAACTGAATTGCTTTACATACCTTTCCATAGATCTGTCCATCCAGCAACACCAGCCAAATTCCTACAAACCCAGTCGCTAGATTCCTGGGTCCGTATATATCTTCTCTCTCATATCTTAAGAAAATTTTGAAAGCAAGATTACTGGTAAGGGATATGATTTATGATGGAACTTGGAAGGAAAGCATTTGGTGGCATTTCAGTTTTTTGTGTCTTTCTTGGAAAATATATGTGTCAAAGAAACCAGAAATTGTATATTCTCAAAAATTTGGAAAAACTGAAATAGTATACCTTTTAACACTGAACTTTAAATTGATTTCATGATCATAAGAGTTGACAGAAAATGGAAAAAAAATCTAAGTTTTAGTTTCTCAATAGGTATTAGAGTAAAGCTATTTCCCTTAAGAGCTCAAAGCTCTTACGGCCTTATGTGTTCTTAGTTGTGGCTGCTCTCTGATCCCAGCTTCATAGGTTCACTACTTTGACCTGTGGGTTCCAACTGCAATTCAGTCCTTGGTATATCGCAGGCATTCAGAACCTACCTTCCTCAGGGCCTTCACACATGGTCCTCCCTTTAGAGAGGTGTTCACATAGGATGATCTCTTTCATTTCCATTAGATTTCTGCTCAAACAGCCTGAAAGGTCTTCCTTCCATTCACATCAATCTGGCAGGCTCTAGGGTTTTCCCCTATTCCACTGTATCTATCATTACAACAATTACCACGATACGGCCTTGTAGTAATTATGGATTTGCTTATCATTTGTTTTTGCTTCTAATGGGCAAGGATTTTTGCGGTTGTTAAGAGCTTTTATTTCGCATTCCTATAAAACAATGCTTTGCACGCATAGATGCTAAATCAATAAATATTTACAGCTTGAAAGAATGAAAGATGACTGACAATAAGCCATTGTACATAAACTTTTCATTTTTCAAAGCAATTTGTTTTCCAGGCCCAGCAACAAAATCATTGCTGTCAATAGGATTTATATTTCCCACCACAAACGCTTTCTCACTTCAGATTTGGAAAACAGAAGTGAGTCCCCGCAGTGCCTAGAAGATGTGGGATGTCTGATACGTAAGGACCTGCACCCAGGAGAGCCAGTTCACCTCACAGATGGAGCTAAAGTTCATACATGTCAAATTTCATAAGGGTAACAAAGAAGTATTTCTATAAATAGACTTATGTTTTCTTGTAAATATTGTAAAATGCTGGGGACCCAGTCAATAGATCTTTTAAAGCCTTATTCATAAACATGCTGCTTTTATATAACAGTATTATTGAGATGGGGTCACATATTATAAGATGAATTCTTTTAAAACATAAGACTCAGTCTTTAGTAAAATCAGACACGCACAATCAAGTCTCAGTTTAACCTTTGAAGATTCTCACGGCTCCTGCTCTACACTTGTGTGTGCATCTGCTTATTTTGGAAATCTTCTAGAAACATAACTGGCTTGTGTGGCTGTTTTCACTAAATACAAACTTTAGGGTCCTATATTATAGGATCTACCAGTACTTCAATCCTTGTTACTTGATGAAGTGTTTTCCATAATATGAAGAGTCTACATTTTTTCTACCCATTAGTTATCAGACATTTGAGTTGCTCCTGCCTTTGGGATTCTGTGATTAATTCTGCTCTAAAAATTGATGTACAGTTTTGAGTAGTTTCAAGTTTTAAATTTCCTTGAGTATTTGCCTAGAAGTAAAACTTCTGAGTCATACAAGTACCTATGTTTAAGAGTTCAGAAATTTCCATACCATTTTCCATATTTGCTGTAGCATACTACATCCTGACAGCAATATAAAGGAATCCTAGTTTGCCTACATCTTTCCGCACATTTGTTTTCTGTCTTTGGGGTTCTAGATGTCTTAACCCTGTTGTGGCTTTGGTCTATATTTTTCTGATAAATGTCAATGAACATCTTTCCCTATGTTTCTGGGTCTTTTTGTTTTTTGAGAAATATATATCCTAATCTTCTGTCTTTCCAATTGACAATTAATTAACCATTTGTTATTGGTTTGAAAATATTTTTATATATTCTAAATACAAATTCCTTAAGAGATGTTTGATATGCCAATATTTCTACACATTCTATAGTTTTTCTCCCATAATGGTGTCCTTTAATGTTTAAAAACTTTATATTTTGGTAAAATCCAAAGTCTCTCTTTTTTTAATTTATTATTTGTTCTTCAAGTCTCATACTGACTAATCAAAGATTTAAAAAAATACTCCTGTATTTTCTTCTAAAATTCAATTCATCTATTTTGAGTTAATTTTTGTACTTGCTGTGAGACAGAAGTCCAAATAATTCTTCTGCATGTTGTGGATAAGAAGTTATCCCAGCACCATTTCTTGAAAAGATCGTTATTTCCTAACTAAGCAACCATGGGACCACTCTCAGACACCAACTGACTGTACACATTAAGGTTCCAGAAGATTCAGTATTGGGTGAGGGCTTTCTTTTGGTTCATAAAGAGCTATGCGGAAAGGGAGAAAGAAGTCCTCAGGGTCTCTTTAATAAGATAATTGATCTCATTAATGATGGCTTGGTCTTCACCAAAGGTGAAGTCATTTCCCAAAGGTCACATCTTCTACCACCATTGCATTCAGTGTTGGGTTTTCAAGGAGCATTCAACCTATAATATACAGTGGTGTTTCAGACAAGTCACGTAGTGGTGTGGCAATTCTTTGAAGATGATATTCTGGGAGTGCCTGAACCCAGTCTAGTCCTCTCTATGACTGCAAGGCTGTTGGCTTTCACAGTTCTGAGGTCGATAGAAGAACTGGGAGAGCCCTGTTTTTAACATGTGCCTGTCATTTTCATTGATTAAACACTCCTTTGTTACATTGTTAGAGAGGTTTCATTAATTTCAAGAGTTCTGAAGTCCATTTTGACCTCTAGTTATTTATTTGTTTTTAAAATTTTTTAATTTTTAAATTTTTAAATTTTATGTGTATGAGTGTATTTCCTGCATGTATGTAAGTGTACACATGTCATGCAATACCCATAGAGGTCAGAAGAGAGTATCGGATCCCCTGGAACTGGAGTTATGGATGGTCGTGAGCTGCCAGGTGGGTGCTGGGAACCGAACCCAGGTCCTCTGCAAGGGCAGCCAGTGCTCTTAACTGCTGAGCCACCTCTCCAGCTCCTTGACCTCTATTTTAAATCTCTGTGCTTTGTTGTTGTTGCTTTTATGAGGATCACATTTTCAAAGGCCCTCTCTGCAGCCATTGAGAAGGGCTTCTTCTCCATGCACTTGTTCACACAGTTTTTGTGTTAACTGGATGTATCTGCCACTCAAATGCTGCAGTGTGTCTTGGTGATCGCTTTGGGTCACACCTGTTGCTTTTGAAATCAAGTTGTTGTAATGAGAGGTCCTGTAGCCGACAGTCAAAAAAGGTAGCAAGGGCTGTTTGACCAGGAAGATGCCTTTGTGCATATCTGACCCATACAGAAAAATTAAGAAAGTGAAAGGGACGAAAGCAAGAGCTCTCAATCTGGCCTGAATCGTAGCAGCTGAACAGAAGGAAGAGGAACATGTCCTCAGGTTATTGGGACTTCTTGGCCCAGAAGACACAAAGTATGAGGAGCAGTGGGAATTAGCCAGTGACCAAAGGGGAACTATCATCCCCAAAACACCAGGAGGGAAAGAAGTGATAGAAAGAGGCAGTATGCAGGGAAGAGCTGCCCAACGGTCAGCGTCGGTTCAGAACAAGCACCTCCTAACACAGGGTGAGTTAGGGTGAATTAGGTTTGAAGGACAAACTCTACAACAAGCTGTCTTCCTGCATTCAACTTCATGGATCCGTCTCAAATCTTTAGTTCATGGTGAAAGCAGAGGACAACTAGAAAAACAAAACAAAACCTCACAACATCTCTAGAAGCTTGAAACGGGATTGATCACTGTATCTGAACATGAGCAACACAATGACTGTTTCCCTGGTGTCAGAGATGAGTTACCTAAAGCAGCTTTCCCACAGGGAATATGGTTTTCGACCTTCGTTACACGTTTTACAGAGACTTCGGGTACCTTGAAGGTAACTGTTAAGCCTACAACTGCCTTCATTCCTAAGAACTGCACATGAATGAGACCTATAAATGTTTTATTTTGACTCGTTTTCAATGTTAAGATGAGCAAAGAGTAGCCAATATTTCTTAATTTCAAATGTTTCGCTTAAAAATATCCTAGAAATAATTGTTTTGAGGCTTTTAGTAATCACATCAATTGTTTCTCATCATAAAGGACAAAGTTAATTATGTCAAACTAAAGAATAGAATGGTGGCTATGGAAGCTGGGGAAGGTGGGGGGAGGTGAGGAGAGGCTGGTCAATGTGTAGTAAGTTGCAGTTAGATGTGAACAGGTTCTGGTGTGCTATCAGACCATATGGTGACTACAGTAACAGTAATGTACTGACCATCTCAAAGGCTAAAAGAAAGGACTGTGAAAATTTCTACCATAAAACACGATAAATATTTGAAGAGATAATGCATATATTTAACCTGATTTGGAAATTATGCAGCATATATATTTATCAGAACACCACATGGAACCCCACTAATGTGCATGACATTTTTTTACCCATTAGCAATAAAGCTAATTGAAAAATATTTAATGATGCTACACAGAAGTTGAAAACAAAGATTTATTTAATTTTGATAATTGTTTGATTAATTTAGACACAATGGAACATCTGCAATTTTCAAATTCCTTTGGAATTCAATTCCTTTGAAAGAGTCAAAAGCCTATCAAAGATCAAAATTTTTACTAAAATTTATTCATTCTGGAATAGAGCCTAAGAAGAAATTTCACAGGAAACTGGAGCTATGGAAATTCCTACTGGGTGGGGGACAGAGAATTTTTGAAAGGCATAGCTTAAGGAGGACATTGTTTAAGGACACTTCTTAGCTGACACCTAGGGAGTAGACTTTGGGCATAAATGCACTGTAGGCTATAGAAATTTTGAAAGAACTTTCTCTAGGAATTTGAGGGACCATGGTGCTGCTTGGTAGAGCAGAGGACTAAGGAAACTAAACAGAACAAGAAGAGCACTGGTTTTTGTAACAGAATCAAAGTTGTGCCTGAAGGGGGACTAAGAGGCAATTAGCAAATGTAAGGGAGTTTCCTACCAGGCAGTCAGTGCAGAAAGCATTTCCCTCTAGCAGAAGCTTTTGTCTGGTGTGCCCAGGATGGGTTTCAGTCTCCACTCTCCTCTGTGGGAAGCATTGATGGAACTGGGCACCTTCTGTCCAGCACAGCCTGTATGTCACTTAGAATTTTATTAAGATACACAACACTCCAGACTCTATCCTTAATCTCCCTCGGCACACCCCTTCCTGCGATCCATATTGTTCCTTATCTTGCCTGTGCATTGATGGATAGATACATCATGGGCTTGGTACTGTGAGTCCTGGAAAGCAGACTTCTACCTGCCCAGGGGTCTCTGAGTTGGTACCAGCCAAGCTGCCCCTCTATTCAGTCTCAAAAGAGGGTGATGCTTGCTGGTGGGTTCAGGATAACAGTTGGGCTTTGTCCTTATTAGGTGATGGTTATCAGCAGTCAGTAATGGCATCTCACATTTGGCAGGGTCCTCTTGCAGAGATCAGGAGGAGCATCCCCTCGGCTTCTGGTCCAGGACCAGACAGCTCTGCCAGCACCTACCCACTACTGTCACCAAACCACAAACCGAGAGTCCCCACTCTGATGTCTTGTCTTTAGAAGAATTGCCTCCCACATGGGACACCAGGTATTTTTGTCCCTGTGGGATATCAGGTTGTTCGTCCCTCTTCCTTCCCCTCCACCTCATTCAGGCACGACGGCCTCCTCCAGTGCCATTCTAGGACCACATTGCATGGTTCATTCTCCAACCCTGATCCTTTCTAGAGTTTTCTTTCTTTAAAGATTTTTTTATGTGTAAGGGTGCTTGAAGAAGCCAGAAGAGGGTATCAAATCCCCTACATATGGAATTACAAGTGATCAAGAGCCTCCTGACATGGGTGTTGGGAGCTGAACTCTGGTTCTCTGCAAGAGCACTCTTAACTGCTGTGCTATCTCTCAGCCCAGCTTCCTAGAATTTTCTATTTGATGATGGGAAATCGGATATTGTTTAAATAGCTGAACTGTGCTCGAAACAGCCGAAAAAAATTACTACAAAATGTCTTCTCTTCCTAAGCAGAGTCCCAAGGAGACCACTTGCTTCCTTACCAGTGTCAATGGCTGTGATGGATTGGTTCTCAGATGCCTTGTTAAATGAATGTATAAATGAACAAATGAGAACTCCAGACCTACGTGGAAAGAGGTGAGAGAACGTTTAGGTGGGGAGCATTAAGTGACAAGGAGAATTTGTATGGCATTTTCTTTTCATCATCTCACCAAGTAAGGGCTGGGAAACAGCAGCTCTGCTCTGTATTCAGGTCAGGACAGCATCTCTGAGGCTCCCCCACATAAATGTACCCAGCAAAGGCAGCCTCTCCTGCTTAGTGCAAAGCAGGAAGCAGGGCAAGAGGGGCCACAAAATCTTCAAACCTGCTCTAAAAAGCCCAGGCCATTTCCTGCAGGGATAAGGGCCCACAGCAGCAGCATTGTTCAGTCTTTGCAGTCCTCTCAGACATGAAGAACATGCATATACACTCTGCCTTGTCCCAGTGAACTCTTACCTGGAGGGCAGGTGGAGGAACAGGTGGAGAATCAGTCACCACAAACCTGCAGTAGCATCTGAATTGAGATATGGAGTGCTGTGGGGTTTCTTGTTATAAGGCCTCACAGAGGACATTGCAAACACAGAGCACAGCACTGCTGAGGCGGAGGGCTCACAGGGGACACATCTCTGAGATTCTGATGATGATCTGACT
Organism: Nannospalax galili; assembly: GCF_000622305.1. Taxonomy (NCBI): domain Eukaryota; kingdom Metazoa; phylum Chordata; class Mammalia; order Rodentia; family Spalacidae; genus Nannospalax; species Nannospalax galili. The sequence goes on along the minus strand of NW_008336027.1, from coordinate 1,032,393 downwards.
GAAGTCTCTTGAGAAAGGCAGTGGCAGTTGTGAAAGGGTGGGATCCAGCTTTTGATGTCATGTCTATACATACCTACCATACCATGACCCCGGTTTATGACCACCTCCCTATCTCTCCACTGACAGCCCAACCTCTGCCTTGAACCTGAAAAAGGATGTAACCTGTTTTCTGGAGAAAGGAGTGAAGTGTTATAAGGATAAGAAGGCTTTATCTCAGATACCAATACAGACTGCCCAGGTATCAAAAAGCAAGAATAACCCTAAATCAAGGAGGGCGTGTTTGACACAGAACTGTTCATCTAGAAAGATCTGGAGAAGTCATTGTCAACTTTCTTTCCTAAAAGGAAGCAGTGAAAAGGAAGGGTCAATTCCAAACCCAGTGCGTCCAAGCCCTGTGAAATCATCCAAGTCGGCAGCTTCAGCCACAGACCTGTCCACAATGTTCGCATGCACCCAGGATGGACAGCAGCTTTTCATCTGGCCTGTTACGTGGTTGAGGAGGGATACTGTAAAGGGCTTTCCCTGGATGTACTATTTCCAGAAGTTTCTCTAACCTGTGAACCATCCAATACTGGAGGTAAGCAGGTCAACAGCAAAGAGTTCACTGAAATTCAAAGAAAAAGAAACAGATATTTAAAGCAAAACACTGATAATTTAAATCAGTTTTTTGGATCAGCTTTTAGTTCCTTCATGGTAATGAAGCACCCCAATAGGAAGTCTCTGGGACTCACAGATAGAGATCTACCAATGTTTGGAGATGTGTGAAAGGAGGCCCAGGGAATCTAAGAAGCATTGATTTCTGCAACTGGAAAGAATGAGAGGAGGCTGATAAGGGTCACTGATCCTGATGTATAAATAATTAAAAAGCAATCATTTTTGCTTTCAAATATGGAGTCATTTATAAAAGGGAAAAGCAAATCTTATGAACAGTATGTACAGTACGAATAGTCCCTGGCACAGGCAAAAATCAATATACTATGAACTGATTTTCCTGGCCCTGAAAATATTATGATCTTATAATCACAAAATGGGTATTCTGACTGAATTAACTGAGTGCTTTCTTTGTAATTACAATTTTATTAATGTGTTCTAACTTGCTTTTTGGAATAGATACATGATATGTACCATGATAACACGTGATTAAAATGTACTCTGCATATGATGGCGATAAATGGGTCCCCTCTTCTCCATCCTTCACCCTGCAGTGCCCAAGTTTCAGTGTAGTGCTATCTTATGCATTTCTAAATGCACAGATTTGTTTTTTAAGTGGCAGAATCATGAGCTGAATCAAGTGTTCTAATCAAGATACCCTAGGGTAAGCAGAAAAGCCAGGAAGTTATTATTTGCAAGCAAAATGAAATTGAGTTTTGTCATCATCATTTACTCTAAAACATGTGTTGCAGTAACCCTTTTCTTTGTATTATTTTTATTTAACTCTCTACTATCCCTAAAAAATTATCCATAGTTTAGTGCTAAGGAAACAGAGATTCAGCAAAGTTGTATAACTTGCCCCATTCATACAGTTAGGCAAATATGAAGCATTAGTTAAAAGTATAATTAAAATTTAAAACTACTCGGAAACTTAGAAAATACTCAAAAGCATCTTTATGAGTGCTGAATATTTCTTAAATATTCAGTCACTGTGATCTTAAAATATATTGATTTAAAAGCCCATCTGTAAGTTTTCTGACAATCCTGCCCACTACGGAATGGAACACCTTTTTCCGCCCCTGAACTTGAATCCCTGTGATTTTATGAACTTAATATGGTTAGAAAACATTGTGTTGTTTCCCAGTTGGGGGAGCAAAGCCCCACGGTCCTGTTGGTGACAGCATTAGGCAGTGCCCCTCCCTCAACCAACGGTAGCTGATTGGCTGTTGCTGTCTCATCCATTATTTTAGGGGTGTTTGTTACACAGCCTCACACAGCAGAACAATGAACTGTGGAAAATGTAATCTACAGAGAGAGAATGGGGTCTGAAGTCACATGGTATTTATCTGCCCTAGATTTTGTTTTATCTCCATTGATCCTTACTAGAGACACAATAACAACAATTTATTATGATTTTTAAATAAATATGCTCAGATTTCTGTTATTTAATACTAAAATCATTTACTTCTGGTTCTTTGTCTCTTGTTTTGTCTGAGAGTAATCCCTTTGGCAATGATTGATGTCCTGCTGCGGCTTCTCCTTTGCCATTGTGTGACTGCTCTGTATTCTTCTAAGACTGTGGCCAGAGGCTGTCCAGAGAGCAATGCTGCACCAACAGACATTTATTTCCTGTGAAAAGCTCAGGTTGGTGATGGCTATGAGGCCATAGCCAGGAGCAATTGATGAGAAGCAGAGGGTACAGGCTGAGAACCTTCGGTTTGTGCAGTGTAAACAAATAGAAATCTTACTCAGATCTGGGTAAAATAATGTGGAAAATGATGTCAAAGTTAGGCAAAGTTAGACACAGAATCTGGCTCTCATCTGTGACGCTTCCTTGAGCACCCCTTGCTGACTTTACTTCTTTGTTTAGTCTGGTTACCATTTTGGCTCAAGTGTGAGCCCCTGGCCTGTGGGACTGCATCTTATTTTCTTTAGGCCTTCAACTATATTATTGATTGAATGTGGTAGATTGTTTTATGGGGTCTTTTTTGCTTAGTTTTTAGTTTTTTGGATTTCTGAGACAGGGTCTCCATGTAGCCCTAGCTGACCTGGACTTGCTATGTAGACCAGGCTGGTCTCCATTTCAGAGATCCACCTGCCTCTGCCTCTGAAATGCCAGGCTTAAAGGCATACACCACCACGCCTGTTCTAGGAATGTGGTGGTTTTGAGCCAGATTTCTGAATTATGCTGAACTAAATGTGCAGTAATACAGGCAAGGGGTAGATTATACTATCTCTTTAATTGCACCAATATTCCTTGAAAGCTTTGAGAACTTTCAGCTCATAGCATACATTGACTTGGATCACAGGATACCCACGATGTTAACTGCTGTTGTACTAGATAAGACAATCATTCTAGGCAACAAACATTAGTTTGAAGTTCTGGAACCTACGAAAATGGGCATTTCAGATGTCCCGAGAGCCAAAGGACTGAAAATGCCTGTGTCTTGCCTCTGTGCTTTTTTGTGCCCCCACCACCCTCCCCTATTGCCCTTCTCTCCCATATCACAACAATGACAATCTACAGCTCTAGTGTCTTCTAGTATCTCAATGACAACATTCTCAAGGCTGCATGTGCCTGGTTCATTTCTCCAGGGGAAGCTGAAGAAGTCTGCCACATGATTTCTAGAAAATACCAGTAAACCAGTGGAAGCAGGAGGGGGCTCTTTGTTATTGGAAGGTCATGCTCACCTTGTTCCTACACAGTGGGAGCTACTAGAGACAGACGCTAACTAGAGAAGTTAAGAATAAACAGATCTGGAGATGCCAAATATAAAAATTTGGCTTGTCTCCCTATGTAGCTCCATCCTTGCACGAAGAGTGAAAGGCAAGGTTAGGGTCATAATTCATCTTTGGCAAAGGACTATCAAGAAGATTTTTCCTTCCTTCCTCTCTGTCTTTCACACCAGTAGGGGACACTGGAAGTACACAAAGAAGGGGAGGCGTCTTGGAGAGGTTTTCCTTAAGTACTTCTGTCTAATGTAAACCTTCCCAGCACAACAGTTCTTCAGACCTGCTCGTATCATTGTATAAACTTAATGGTCAAAACACGGTGGTCAGAGCTCACTTTTAGGACTAAGTGAATATTGTGGGAAGTGGATGGATTCTGAAAGAGTAAAATAAACAAACCAAGGAGAATCACTGGATGGTGCCATTTAAAAATAAATTAAATTTCCCATAATTAAAATGGTTATGTGGGTTTCTTTACTGAAACACATTTTTAAGCTTTGAGTGATTCAACGTTAAAGTCAATGTGTGCCACAGAAGGGATGCCATTATACCCTGCTCATCACTAAGTTTCTGTCTTCAGAGTTACTTCTGAGTTCTGCAGGATTAGAATATATAAGTATAATTTTAATATATAATGACGCCACTGGCTCCTGCATTAAAGCGTAGGTTCTCAGCTACCAGCACAGTTTTAGGAGATTATAATAACTTTAGAACATGGGGACTATCTGGTAGAATTAGGTCTCCGGGTACAAGTCTTTGGGGGTGTCTTTCTTGTCTCTGGCCCCTTCCTGACTTTCTCTCCCTCTGTGTCCTGTCTGACATGAGGTGAAGAAGGACCTTCACCAAAGACTCCAACCACCATGATGTTCTATCCAAGCACAAGGTCCAAAACACCATGGATCAAGGTCTTTGAAAAAGCCAAAATAAATCTTCCCTCTAAATTGTTTCTGTCAGGTATATTCTTACAAAAATCAGAAAAGTAGCTAATGTTGGAAGTATTTTAGAAGTTTTTGTTTATGATCTTTGTACAGATTTACATAGACAATATTCAACCACCTTTGAAGGCTTTTTTCGTGAGAGGATCTGACTCCAACACTTTGGCAGTGGGCTGATTTGCTAATGCCAGTGCTGCCTTTATGCCACCCTTCACGGTGAAGCACTGCTTTCTGAAGTTGGCAATCACTCAGGGGTAGGTGACAGTTTCCTTATCAGTACTCCTGTCTAAGCTCCATTTACTATCCAGTCAAGACACTGAAGATATCTGTTTTACTTTTCTCTACCGAAAACCCAATTTGTTTCCTAGAAATCTGAAAGCATGCAAGAGATTTGGGCCTCATTCAGACCTGGGATGAATCTGTAAAAACGAATTAAACTTCCCCAAAGCCCTGTTGCTTAAGTCTTGCCCAAGCTAGGCACCCAGAAGTGGAGACTTACTGTTTGAAACAGATTTCTTTATATTCTGATGATTACCAAATTCTGGATTTTATGAAACTGACTCATAGCTCACACCCTACTATCGCTGGGATGATTCCAGCAAGCCTTCTCATTATGGGTCTTATTTATATGTGTTCTGACAATATTGATGATTCTTTTTTAATGAGTTTAAATAGACATCTCCAGATGAAGGATTTGCCTTAGCAATGCATATGTTGATGCACCTCCTACACACCTTAGAAGTCATGCTGCTGCCACGTGTGGGCATATGAGATTAAATGCTGCCTGTTCTTTTCTTGAAAGCATCTTCCTTATCCTAAAATATCTGTGGTCTCTTCACTCAATGAACATCTATTAAAACACTGCAAGTTTAACGTATAGTATGACTGATATATGTTTACCTGTTGAGATATTTCTAGATGACCTGACTACTCTTTCTCCCTTTGGCTATACCCAGCCAGGTCTCTCTCTACCTACCTGCCTGTGTGTCTGATCCTATGCAAAGCCTCATGCTTTTCATTCCCATACTTCTTTCCTGGGCTTGCTGTTTATTCACCTCTCCCTATACAACTATTCCATTACCAGAGTCTGTAAGCAGAGACATTTTACTATCAGAAAGTAAATGTTCCTTCTAGACACTATTAATCTATAATGGGGGAAAAGGGAGGGAAGGAAGGAAGGAAGGAAGGAAGGAAGGAAGGAAGGAAGGAAGGAAGGAAGGAAGAAAAGAAAGAAAGGCTGGCAATATGACTCAGTGGGTAAAAGCACTAGCTGCTCTTGCAGATGACCTGGATTTGGTTCTCTGAACCCACAGGCAGCTCACAAACATCTATAATCCAGTTCCAGGGGATATGACACCCTCTTCTGGCCTGCATGGACACCAGTCACACAGATGGTGCATATACATACATGCAGGCAAACACACACATCAAATTTTTAAAAAATAAGATAAACTTCTAAAAAAGAAAGGAAGGATGGAAGGAAAAAAGGGACATGGTGGTCCACCCTCCAAGCATGGGCAGTTCTCTGTTAAGCATGACTACCAGCTCATGCTATTGAGGCAACTGTGATGGTCAGTGTTGATTGTGAACTTGACAGAATCTAGAACCACCTGAGAGATGGGGCTCTAGGCATGCCTGTGGAGAGTATCTTGATTATGTTAACTGAGATGGGTAGACCCACCTAGTGGGAATGGGACTATACCCCAGCTGAGATCCTGGACTGTAGAAGTTGACAAAGGGAACGGAGCAGCTTGAATTCCTTGCTCTCTTTTTCTTGACTGTCAATTCATTATGACCAGTTGCTTCAAGCTCCAGCTGCCTTCCCTACCATGATGGACTTGAGCCAAAATAAACCCTTTCTCCATTAAGTTGCTTTTGCCACAGTATTTTATCACAGAAACAGGAAAAGTTACTAAGGCCAAAAACAACCCCGTAATGAGTGACAGAGACCATCACTGAGAAAGAAGAGCAAGACACACCTCCATCGACTTCCTCCCTGTCAGAGAAAACAGATATGGGAAAGTGGACAAGGGCCAAATCTATTAAGATTAGGGATTAACCGAATGGAAGACATTAGCCCCTAGTCAGACATTTCTATTTCAGACAAGTGGGCAACTGAGTAAGCCCAAGCAAAAGTGAGAATGAAAAGGAAGCCAATGGCTAGAAAGGCAATGAATGCAAACAGGGTGGGGTTGAACGGATACTGAAAGGAGTTGAAGGGCTACTCCTCCGACCCTGTGGGAGATAACCCAGCCAGCCAGAATATCATCCCTCCCAGCATGACTGAGGCCTTGCAGCAGGATACCACTCTCTGATGCTCAGCTCTGCCTCATCATACATCAGCCTCTTCAAAGTTCAGTTTCTCAAGTTATAATTTTAAAACCATTTGTTTTATTTTGATTAAACATAGAAGAGTAACCACTCTTTTCTTTAGCTGGCTTTTGAGTTTTTCTTCCTCTTCAAAATCTTTGTTCACAATTGACTACCAAATTATCATTGTGTCCCTTGAGAAAATAGGCTTTATGATCCCTAATTTAAACTGATAAGGTCTTACATATTTGCAATTCTTATTTCACTAATCTCCACAAAAATTGGAAAGATTCTCAACTTTGGAATCCAAGAAATTTAAATGTATGCAAAAAGCTGTCACTATGGTTAAAAATTCTAAAATGGGGGCTGGAGAGATGGCTTAGCAGTTAAGAGCACTGACTGCTCTTGCAGAGGACCAATTCCCAGCACCCACATGGCAACTATGAACTGTCCTTAACTACAGTTTCAGGGGAATCTGAAGCCCTCTTCTGACCTCTGCGGCATTGCACAACACGGGTGTACTCACATACATGTAGGCAACACACTCATACACATAAAATAAAAATAATAAATTTTTTTTTTTAAATTCTAAAATGTGTGATGGAATGTCGCCAACACAGGCAATTTGAGGCATTGCCTCAAGGAGGATATTGAGTAACCTGCAACTGATCCTCACATATGTCAACCTTTAGAGCAGTAATATTTGATTAACAACATTCAAATAATGAAGTTAGTGAATGAAAACTGATTCCAGTGTTATCTATGTAGCTACCCTACAAGTTGGAGTCTAGGGATTCCCTAATTTGAACAAAAGGAATGAATGAATGAAATTAACTTGTCCTCTAATAATCATCACAATTTAAAAAGCATTCTTAGCACATTAAAATGCTGAGTAAATTCAGATGTGCAAGGAAAAATAAGAATCCTAAGTTGCAGGCTCTGGATGGGCTGGCGCCATTCATTTAACAGCATGAGGTTCCCAGCTATAGGTTAGGAAGTGTATCTGAGAGTCCTGAGCCAGATCTTTTAACTTCCCCGACTGCTGTCATCTACTTTCCTGCCACTGAATGCTGCAGCGCGAGAGCTCTTCTTGTTACCATTCCCCTCCAAAAAGGAAAAATCCCTGGAAGCCTTCTTACACCATCCCAAAATGTTACTCTCTAAACATCTAGTCAAAGAAGATATTTCCATTTCACTGCTAAGTGATTTACTTAAAATGTTGATCCTTGATTTCCCTGCAGAAACAAGATGGCATCTTCCACCTAGGGCTCTGGGAAGACAGGTGCAGAGGGTTCTGAAGCATCCACCACGGTGCCTGGCTCAGCATCAACTCTCAGTGCATATGCTTCCTCCCCAAATGTCATCTGCTTCAAGGACAAGTACTTCTTGTCATTATGGTTTTTTTTTGTTTTTTTGTTTTTTTTTACCAAGAGGTAAAATATTCTTTTAATAAACTATGGATAAGTATATAAATGTAGGCCTTGAACTACTATTAAAATTTATGTGGATAATTAAGTCGTCTTGGAAAACGGTCTTAATTGTGTTTTGCTTCCCTCTTGATTAACATATTTGCCATTGCTGGATTTTAAGTTTGCTTGATTTCCAGGAATGAGACAACTTGGCATGAACCTTGTTTTGATGATGTGAAAGATCATCCTTGGCACTTAGATCCAGGCTCTGAATGTTTAGGCTCCATTCCAGCAGTGTTTCATCTGTCAAAGCAAACCTGAAGCTGTGCATCCCATTATCTTACTCTCAAACGCATAGGCTAGGTGATTTGGGCTGGGAACAGACAGGATTCTCATATTGCATGTATCCAATCTCCAGGGCTCCTGTTGACTTTATTAGCGGAAATTCCACTATTACAAATGCTAGTGCTGCTTTTAATATGCATTCCAGCAGATGAGCTGACACAGAAAAGCTAAGAAACTTCAAGCATTTCGAAGAATAGTGGAGTCTGGCTATAGGCTGGGCTTTGGTATTTCTAGGCTGTCACCATAGCAGTGGTTTTTGAATCAACACCAAAATATATTTCTGAGGCTGTGGCTCTTTATCAACATAAGATCATTATGCTAACCCCAGCGGCAGAAAGAGTTTCATGAAGATATAGGCCTGTGATCCCTGCTGTGTGGGCTCCAGATTCATAGGTACATTTCTAGTCAGGAATCTTATCTCAGATTCCCTACTTACTACCAGCAGGAGAATAAGATTAAGGACTGGAAGAGGAAAGGGACCATGCTGTCCTCAGAGAGTCGTTCTCCACTGCAGAGTTGAGGTACTGAGACTCTGGAGCAGTGGGAGACTTTCTGAGGTCACCCAGACAGAGGCTGACCTATACCCCAAGTCTTTTCCCCTGGGGACCTGACCGGACTCCACAGTCATGCCTTCCTTTGTGACCATTCTTCAGACTTAATCTACCGGCTCATTTATCACCCTGTAAACTCCCTGGATACTGTTTTCTGCTCTCTTCTCTTCAAATATCTCATTGTAAACGATTTTGAAGTGCTCGTGTTTCCAGCCCTGAACCTGACCAAACACCTTTGGAGCTGGACGTATCGTCACAGCCCACACACTCGATCTCTCACATGTTCATCCTCCTTCCCTAGGTAGTGGGCGCAGCTTTGCTCTGCCTGGGATGATTTTGTTGCATATTCTTCTTCTTTTTTGTTTTAAAATATTTTTATTGATATTTTGACACATACAATGTAGTTTGATCATATTCCCCCCTTACAAATTCTCACAGATCCACCTCCATCCACCCACCTGCCTACATGGGGTTTTTTGTTGTTGTTTTCTTTGTTTGCTGGCTTTTAACGACCATCTAGTCTAATTTGTGTTGCCCAAATCAGTGTGGACGCACCCCAGAGCATGGTCAACTTACCAGGGACCACATCCTTAAAGAAAACTGACTTTTATTCTTCTAGGAGCTATCAACTGTCAATAGCTATTTTGCATGGGGTAGGACTTCAAGTTCATTTCCTCACTACACACTGGGGATTTGCCTGACTTGAATTTGAAGAGGTCTTGTGCATGCTGTCACAATTTCTGAGTTCATTTGTACAACTGCCCTGCTTTCTCAAAAACACTTTCCTTGTGATCAACCACCACCTCTGGCTTTCATAACCTTTTCTCTACCCCAAAGTTCCTCAGCCTTGCGGGGAGGCATATGATATAGATTGACATAGATGTTCCATTTAAGGCTGAGCACTCTGCTGTCTCTTATTCTCTGCACACAACTAGTTGTAAGTCTCTATATGATAATTGCCTTTTTTTTTTTTTTTTGGTCTTTTTGAGACAGGGTCTCCCTGTAGCCCCAGCTGTCCTGGAACTCACTATGTAGACCAGGCTGGCCTTGAACTCACAGAGATCCACATGCCTCTGCCTCCCGAGTGCTAGGATTAAAGGCGTGCACCACCACACCCAGCTTTTACTACAAGAAGCTTCTCTGATGATAGTTGAAAGATGCACTAATCTACGACTAATGGCAATAAAGTCATTAAGAATCATTTTAATACTATGTCCATTTAGTAAACTATTAATAAGTTGCAGGCTCTCCCCTATGGCTCATGACCTATCTAGCTACAGGTTCTTGGCCTGTAACAGTGTCAAGGTTCCGTCTCTTGAAAATGCCTGGGATTTTGCTGACTCCCACTCTTAACCAGGCTTTTGACCAAACAAAATCTTCCTTTTTCCAGAAAGACTTCTCACATGTCCCTACTTCTCACATTCCTTACTTCTATTGTTACAGCTGTTTTCTTTCTATTACATGCAGAACTTGTGACTGCAGATAAAGCAAGCTTTCTTATTAGCTTGGCATCAGGCACAAACATAAACAAATAATTGGTAGGTATTCATGCAGAATCCCGGAATTTTGCTACATATGGTGGCGCATACCTATCATCTAAACAGCTTTTTAAATATTGTTTTAGACAGAGTCTCACTACATAGCCCAGGCTGACCTTAATCCCATGATTCTCCTTCCTACAGGCTCTCAAGTGATAGGATTACAGGAGTGCACCATTGCATATGACTTAAGATAATAATTTCTAAGAAATAAAGTAAAACTTGTAAGAAAATGAGGTTACTCACCAGAAATCCAGGCATACTTGAAATGGTCTTTGTGGAAATATTCTTCTGACAATGAATTATTTATTTAAAAACAAAATTTATTAATTGTGCCTACAATACAATCTAACTTGAATACTGCTATTAATTTTGTTCTCTTTTCTGTATAACTTGCTTTGAATATACTGGAAAGATGAACCTTAGTAATCAATTAATACAAAGAATCTCTTTCATTTGTCAGAGAACTGTTCTGGTAAATTATCAGTCATTGCCATCAAAAGAACTTTCCAAAGGCAATTATTTCTTGATGTGTTTTAGAGTTGCTTTATTCTATGATATGTATCTTAACCTAGTTTGTTATTTAATTCAATGAAAATTGCTTAATTTAAGAAATGTCAGGAATCGGGGCTGGAGAGATGACTCAGAGATGACTCTGTCTGGTCTTACAGAGGACCTGGGTTCAATTCCCAGCACCCACGTGGTGGCTAATAACGGTCCATAACTCCAGTTTCAGGGGAATCTGAATTGCTTTTCTGACCTCAGTGGGCATTGTACAACATGAATGGGTGCATTTACATACATTTAGGAAATACACTGAAGCACATAAAATAAAAATAATAATTTTTTTTTAAAAAAAGAAATGTCAGGAAGCAGCAAATCCTGGAATTACTGGAGCTGTGCATTAAATAAACTCTTACTTTCTCAGAAGTATCATAAATGTCTTGTGTGTGTGTGTATGTGTGTGTGTGTGTGTGTATGTGTACACTTCTCTGCACATGTGCATGTCCATGTGTGGAGGCCAGAGGCGGATATCAACTGTCTTCCTCTACCGTCTTCCATCTAAGTTCTTTTGAGACAGGGTCTCTCACTGTACCAGGAGCTTGGCAATTTGGCTAAATTGCTAGCTACCAAGATCTAAGGCTCTGCCTGTTTCTGCCCACCCCACTGTTGAGGTTACAGACTCATACCATCATGCCCAGGTTTTACATAGATGCTAGAGATCTGAACTCTGGTTCTCATGCTTGGTGCAGCAAGCACTTTACCCACTGAGCCATCTCATAAGCCCCAGAAGTATGTTAAATATCTTAATGAAGTCACTTTGAATTTAGATGCATGATAGGGTCTGGGAAATATCTGTCTAAATGGTTTAAAAATTTGCCCTACTTGCCCACTGGTTATGGTACCAATTTCACAAATTCCAGGAGATGACATGAGACTCCTATATCAGAGACAATGAATAATTTGTGACTCACAGTCAAGGCAGAAAAATACCAGGTTTTGGTTTTGTTTGTTTAACCATCTCCTCAACAGTTAAGACAGCCAAGTGCTACGCACATTCTAAGGAGTGTGGTATTGGAACACAGCTCCAACTTTAGGAAACCCAAATCTTTCACAAGGAAGGACAAGCATGCCTGAACTTTGCAGGGGATGGTAAAGATACCCCTTACCTGGAGAAAGACACAGTCTCTTTATTCCAAGGCTGTTCACTGCAATTGTAATTTAAATGAGAGCCTGGCAAATACCTCCTCAGCCTCTGCTTTGAAGACATCTGGGAAACAGCATTCTTAGAGAATTATCTTTCAACATGTACATGTGGAGATAGTGAAAACCTGAAAGTAATCTTTTACATAATTAGAATCACTCATTTATGGTTAAAGTATAATTGTGCTGGTGAGAACAAACCCTTCAGTGAAGTGAAGATTTCTATATTACTTTTAGAGAATACATCTTATGAAGATATACTCCTGTTTATTTCTGCTACCTGATGAAGGTCAATACCTCCAATATGTACTCTGTCATAGCACCTCCCCAAAGGGGGCCACACACATCTCTAAATTCTAGAGCCCAGGAAAAAATGTGACCTGGAACAGGCCTTACTGTGCAGCATCCTGGAGCACTCACTCCTGCTCTGAGAGATGCAGACGTGTCAGTGCCAGCAGGTGTGTGTCAGCAGGAACATCTCATCCTCCTCCATTCCTACCAATACTTCTGCATTCATTATGACAAAGCTCTTACCAGTATAAGCCCTTCACTTCCTAAGAGCAACTGTCCTACATGATGCTTTGTAACCCATCATATGCTATAACTAGAGATAACCATTCATAAACAAGCCAGCTAACATGTCAATAAGTATCTACCTAACACATTCATTTTCATAAGTACGTGACATGCTGTCAGAGGAATGTTCCAAATTTAATTAGTCCCTGTTGATGTACGGTAATGTTTCGAATTTTTGTTATAAATGACCCATCAATAAATATCCTTGGTCATATTTTTGCACAATTTTTCCATAATTTACATTAAACTTAACAGAGGTCTTTAAATTCAGCTGTAAATATAGATTACAACGAATGATGATATATTTGCAAACATTGAATCAAATGAATCAAAACAATTAATTTTCCAAATAGTTCAGTATTTAATATTGTTTTCTAGTTCCTCTCTCTCTCTCTCTCTCTCTCTCTCTCTCTCTCTCTCTCCTCTCCCTTTGACTGGATAAGGTTTTGATTAACTTTATCATGAGCAGTGAAATTTTAAATAGAATTATTTTCTCAGTAGGGAAAGAATGTAAAAAAGAAAAATTAATAAAATGTCTCATTTCTTACCTCTTATCTGGAATTTTAAGAATCAGACTAGAATCACCTTTTTTTACAGGATTTAGAAAAACAAAACTAAGCTAAGAACCAAAGTGTGTATATAGATAGATAAACAGATGATATAGATAAGATAGATGAAGATAGAAGATAGATAGATAGATGATAGATAGATGATAGGTAGATAGATAGATAGATAGATAGATAGATAGACGATAAATAGATATGCAGCAATTTTTTTCTTCTGTACAGAGGTTTAATCCCAGAGTTTTCCTTGTCTGTACTTGTTAAATTAATAAGTAATTTAATTAATAAGTAGTTTACCACAGGTAAACTAGATTCAAAGTGGTGTTTCATTAACCAACAAAACTTTGAAGGAAAAAAACTTAATATATAGCAACAATATAACTTGGAGCTAGTAGTTTAGGGAAGACCTGAACAAATGCTTACCACCTATGAAGAATCTTGCACCTTTTTCAAAGACAGAAAGAGAACAACAAAAACAAAAAGAACTTGGTAACTGGTTTGTTGAGAACTCAGGGGCTTAGACTACCTGTCACTGCTGCTTAGAAGGTAAGAGAAATCAATTCTCACCTACAATTACTGTGAGAAGGAGAACTGCATTGCATTATATTAAGAATATTAATACCTTTTGGTTTCTAAACTAGAAGCACGACTCATTAAAACTGTCCAGAATTAATGTCTAGGAAGGCCAACGGAGGGGCACGTGTGTTCAGCCTGAGGGATGATACATACATGAGCTTTTCAGGGATCCAGGCAGGTGGTAGGCACCAAGTGAGGCCAAGGTTCCCAAAGCTGCCATCTGTATGCCCCTCTGGGGACCCACCAATGTGAGGAGTCCTGGGATAGACCATGTGTGAAGCTTGATGGAACAGCACTGAGACCGAGCTGCAGAACCTCATGGAATGGCATTTTCAGAATATTTCCATCTAGTCAGGCTTGTTGTTCTTTTGAGACTCTGCAGGAACAGGATTGAGAAGTATAAACTGTGTTGGCATGTGAACTAGCTGTCCTCAGGTGTTGGCTGACATAAATGAAGAGACAGAATGTCTAGGGAAAAATACATGAGTAATTGGGAAACAATTCTAGTGTCTTCTTTAGGCCAGTTAGTCAGTTTTCCCCAATCCGTACTGTGGTGGTTTAAATAAGAAATGTCCCCGTGGGCTTACATATTTAAACACTTGGACCCCAGTCAGTGGCACTGTTGGGGAGGTTTAGGAGGTGCAACCTTGCTGGAGGAAGCCTGTCCATCAGGTCAGGCTCTGAGAGTTCATAGCCTCTGCCAACTACCAGTTGTCTTCATGCTTGTGATTAAAGATGAGCTTTCTGTTCCTGCTCTTGCCGTCGTGCCTGCAGCCATGGGTCCCCACCGTGATGAGCTCCACCCCTCCGGAACTGTTATCCCAAATCAACTCTATCTTCCACGGGTTGCTTTTGGTCTTGATGTTTGGTCACAGGAAAAGAAAAGTAACTATGTGCATGTAAATATGTTGATATGATTGAGTACCTCAGAGAGACAGTGGGCAACCAGCCTTGCTCCGATTCCCTGCCTCAATCGTCCTCAGTGCTTTGGGTACAATCTTGGAGCCTCCTCTCTTCCAGCCCACAGAAAGCTTGGAAGGATGGCTCCCATGACCTCCAGCCCCACCTCAGAGGCCCTGCGTTTTAAACCAAGTATTATGTTTTTCTTACTTAAAATTCAATCTAATAAATCTTTGAAGGGTATGTGTACAAGTGAATACTTAAAAGACAAGGATTTTAAAAAAATAACATGAGCCTGTCATCAGATTTCCGACCCTCAAAGTTATCACATCTGAAGAAACTTCTAACACCCATTTCTTTGCTTTTCGTTTTCTCTTTTCCTAACCTTAAAACAATGTCTTAACAGTCTGGCCTCACCAACAACCTCTTCCAAACTTTAGTTCACATGGGAGGGCTGGGATGTAGTTCAGCACTAGAGTGTTTATATAATATGAGCAAAGGCCAGGTCAGGCCTCAGTAAGAGAGAGAGAGAGAGAGAGAGAGAGAGAGAGAGAGAGAGAGAGAGAGCTGCAGAGATGGTTCTGTGGGGAAAACACTTGTTGTGTAAGCTTGAACACAATAGTGTGCAAGTCTGTAATCCCAATGTGCTCACGGGGAATGGAAGCCAGAGACAAAAAGAATCCCAGAAGTGGGCCCAAGCAGTAACAAACGAGAGACCTAAAGGGAACAAGACTGAAAAACAGGACTGACACAGTTGATCTCTGGCCTTCATGTGTACTTGAACCACACACACACACACACACACACACACACACACACACACACACAGACACACAGACACACACATGCACGCACTTTTAAAAATTCACTTGGAAAAGATACCCCTTCTGGTGAGCTCCAGGGCTGACTCACTGTTCCCTTTTCCTGTCTCATGATAATACCATAGAGGCAGTGAATGCTAAATCCACTTGCTACCATTTCTGGAGACTTACACAGGAAAGTCATTTGTGTGATGTCCCACCACTGCCCCCAGTAAAATAATTTTTTTTTGTCTAGCATGAAATATTTCTATCAAAAGTACCTGGAGAAATACACCCAGGTGACTTCTTATGTTGTTTTAAAACTTTCATTCTTGGGCTGGGCCTGGTGGTGCATGCCTTTAATCTCAGCATTCAGGAGGCCTCTAGAGGCAGGTGGATCTCTGTGAGATCCAGGCTAGCCTAGTCTACATACCAAGTTCCAGGCCAGCCTGAGGCTACAGGGAAACCCTCAAAAAACAAACAAACAAAAAAAAACATTCATTCTTTGGAGCATTTTGGTCCAGGAATCTTTATGACCCTTTACACTTGACTAACCAAGAATTTTGGCAACTTTCCCATTAAATTACGGAGAACAAACCACATAAAATCTTGGAGTTGCTATCGTTTAATGACAGAATTTCAGCATGTGCTCCATCAAAACATGTAGTGTTAAGGGCTAGTCCAGTGCTGCAAAGGGCAACACTGGCCAGAGTCTGCTGAATGTCCCAGGTGCCCTGTGGGAACAAAAGTTTGTTTTGAGGTAGGATTATGTGTGGTACCTGTGTTTTCATCAATGAAAGGGAACTGAATGACACAACACAGAACATAAAATTGAACTTTAATGCCAAATTCTCAAGCAACAGAGGCAAAAGAAGATCTAGTTTATCTTTCTAACATTAAGTAAACTAAATGAAGTCATCCCAAGGAAATAAATTGTCATCTTGTTTTGAACTTATTTCCAGGGAACAAAATCTGCCCATCACGTTCCTGTGTACCAGCACTACCTCACATAACAATCAACCCAACTTCTGTTCACTCCTTACATTTCTAGTAACACATGTGAGGTTTGACCACATATTTATGACACTGAAATATGTTCACCAAAGCATGCCCCACCATCACACTGTAGAACATTCAGTAAATGTTCCCTAAATAGGCTTCCCAAAGCATTACTGTGGGTGGAATGAGTCTTTGCTCAGAGGCAAACTCAGCTCCATCACCCAACTGTCCTGTGTGAGATCTTAGGCTGTGGGAAAGGGGCTATTTTCTCCTGCTTTCCTGCCATGTACTTTTTTCTCCCTAGCTCTAACCTACAGAACTAGAACATTAATATTTAACTTAATCAATGCTCACCATATACATATGGGGTGCTGGGCTCTGCTAGTGCCTATAGACCAAGGTCAAAATGACCTCTGTACATAGGCAGAGTGGCCTCAGGCACAGCTGCCAATGGATGGCGTTGGTAGGTATGAGAATGGGTACCATGTTTGCTCAGAGATTTCCAGATACTTTCTGCAAATGGTTACATAATTTTCTTGGTCATGTTACTTTACATCATGGATCTTCCAGAAGGTCTGTGGTTTCCTTGGCAATTACAAGATCAACAATATAGTCAGAGCTAAAGAGGTTAACAAATTATTTCTTCTCTTAACTAAGAAATGATGATAATTGTGATGGTTAATTTTATGTGCCAACTTGATTATTCCATGACATGCCCAGACATCTGATTCAACATTATTCTGGATGTGTTCTGTGACGATATTTCAGATCAGACAGCATTTAAATTAACAGGGTAAAGATGGTTTTCCCTTTCCAATGTGGATGAGCCTTTTCTAATAAGTTTGAAGGCTTGAACAAAAATGGTTACCTTTTTCCAAATAAGAGAAAACTTGCTTATCTGCTTTCAAAATGGAAGTTGTTTTTTCTACTTTCACATTCAAATTGAAAGACGGGCTCTTTCTTGGTCTTGACCCCACAGCTTTCAGATGGTAACAGCATCCTAGGCTCTTGTAGGTTTCTACCTCACTAACAGTTTAAGACCATAGGACTTGTCAACCTCAATACCAATGTGAACCAATTCACACACATGCATGTACTGTCTCTCTATTTGTGTCCATCTGTCCACCTGCCCATTAGCTCTATCTCTTTGAAGAAGCCTGATTTGAAAATGAAGAGATTCATGATGATAATGAATAATGAGTCCTCCTTGAGAAGAGATGTGATGGTACTGGTGTTAATTTATTTAGATGCATTAGGCAAGTTGATAGTCAACCATAAAGTTCCATTTCTGAGTCTAGTGACTCTGGGGAAAAAGACATTAAGATATTTGTTTTGAGGGTTTTCTAATAATATTTTTATTGATTCAAGAATTTCACACAAATGCATTTGATCGTATTCAGACCCTCCTCTCCCTCTCCACCTTGGCTTTCTACTCCGCTCCTGACTTTTTGTCCTTTATTATTTGTCTTTCTCTCTTAAAAAAAAAAAAAAAAAAAAGCAAAAACCACCATCCTTTGTGTCTGGAGAGATGGCTTAGCCATTAAGAGTACTTGCTGGTACCCATGTTAGGAACTCCCAATCACCTATGACTCCAGCTCTAGGAGCTCTGATGTCATCATCTACTACCACATCATAGGCATCTACACTCAGAAGCACATACTTACACACATATACATAATTTAGAAATTAAATAAATCTTTAAAAAGCATATCATTTTATTCAGTCACATTTCTTACCCAATCTGCTATGCAAAAGTCAATTTTTGCAAGAACTTTTGCCTGTGAGCACTGTAGCCTAAAACTTTAAGCACTGTACTATATAAAAAAGCAAAAAAGTAGCATGCCAATATGGGAAGAATTTTTTAAAAAGAAACAAGAAATTCTACATGAAAAATCAAGAGGTTTGATAATGTTGATGTCCCTTAAGAGCTGATGTAGGGGTCGGGAGAGCCAGAGCAGATACAAAGCCACACTGTAAAGCTAGGATCAGCAGACTTTGAGTCACATGAGTAGTTAAAGTCCATCTGGAAAGTACTTTCCTGTACATGAGTCATGATAAATTTCTCACTGACCCCAGCTCTTTTAAGATGAGACTATAAAACTTATATTGAAGTCTTCACAAGTTTATGGTTTCTGAAATTGTGAGAGTTATAAATCAAAAAGTAAATCCTAGAAAATTTTATATCCTAGAAAATTAGGAAATTGCTGATCCAACTGAAACACATTTCCTGCCCACAAAAGTTGCATACAGTTTAAACTGTCAGAATATTTTTGTCATCTATATCAAAGAATTCAAAGTGATACCTTGCATAGAGCCCTACTCTCAAACTTAGCCTCTGTCTGCATACCACAGTGCAGCCGTTGGTCTTTTCATATAACTAAAAATGCTCAGTATTTTTCACTTACATAATTTTGCTGTTTCTAGAATTCCCAAGAACTTCCTCAATAACAAAGTAAATGTGATACTCATTGCCCCTTAACAACTCTTATATTATACCAAGCTAGTTGTGTGCTAAGAGGCAAACTTCTGTTAGCACTCTCAGGTCAGCCTAAATCTCTGTAAGAAGTTTGCTTTTATTTGATGTTTCTTTCATTTTCCAGAAACTTATAAGCCAAGTCATTTTTTAAAAAACTCTTCCATCCTATGAAAATTCTCTGTGATTTATGGAATTGATCACAACCTTTGGAACAGAGACATCTGCAATCAAAATGACTCGTAAGACCTGCTTAATATAGAATCCATGCTAAAGGGGATTCTTAAAGTCTCATTTTCCTAATTTAATCATAACATTTACTTAAAGATGTTTAAATCATTTTACATTCCAGGAACATTTTAAAAGGATAGCATTTTCAAAAACAATGAAGTGATGAAGATAAGAAAATTTTTAATGATATAGAATGTGATCAATATTAAAATTTTAAAAATACTGCAAGGGGGAGGCTCCCAGAAGGGGTTAATGTTTAAGAGAAGATATGATGTCACAGAAAGGAAGATAAGAAGGAGGAGGAGGAGGAGGAGGAGGAGGAGGAAGAGGAAGAGGAAGAGGAAGAAGGAGGAGGAGGAGGAAGAGGAGGAGGAGGAGGAGGAGGAAGAGGAGGAAGAGGAGGAGGAGGAGGAGGAGGAAGAGGAGGAAGAGGAGGAGGAGGAGGAGGAGGAAGAGGAGGAAGAGGAGGAGGAGGAGGAGGAGGAAGAGGAGGAAGAGGAGGAGGAGGAGGAGGAGGAAGAGGAAGAGGAAGAGGAAGAAGGAGGAGGAGGAGGAGGAGGAAGAGGAAGAAGGAGGAGGAGGAGGAGGAGGAGAAAGAGGAAGGAGGAGGAGGAGGAGGAAGAGGAAACTTCTCCTAGGCAGGGAAAACTAAGGCTAAGTCTGTGAGCAGTATCAACTCACCCAATGTAAATGGGTTCTCCGTAGAGTACCCAGGTGCTGTTAGATTGGCCTTAGTTGTCATCTCTTCCCAAGGCCTCATCTGCCTCATTTACTTAATGTACCAGAAGCTAACAGAAATGGCCGTCTAGAGGATCTAGAGGCATCTGAGCAGTTCCAGCATTTGTCCTAGCTCATCAAACCCATCTGCACACTGCAGTTAGGCACTGAAAAGCCCAGGTACTGGAGAGGAATGACAATATATACATGGGGTCAGGTCAGGGGTGCCGAGACCACTCAATCTCTTCTTCCACAGAGACCCGACTCTATCTGAAAACGTCTGAAACCACACTCTGCTGGATTTGGTGTTTTGCTTCTGGCTTTTATCCATTTTGACATAGAAATGCTTGTGAGCTGGATTATAATTCAAGCTGTTATCACTCGCTCAGACATTAGTGTGAATAGTTTTTAGAATCTTTTCTCTTAACAGCCAGCTCTAGACAGTGAGAAGGAGAAAAAAATGTGAGAAAGCACATGTCTGGAAGGATTGTCTGCAGCACAGAAGGCTGGGAATATGCATGCCATTCATGTGCATCAAAGTGCTCAGTATTTGTTCAATGGTTGAAGGAAATGATAAATGAAACTTCAGTCATTTGTGATGTCTGATTATTCATTTTTTTCTTCCACTATCAAAGAAAATCAAGTAAAATGGCATTTTTAAGTTTTAAATTCCATCTTAATATCTTCTTATTATGTGGCAATGTGTTTTTAAAAGCCATAAACCAGAGATTTAAAAAGAAAATAAGCAGGATATGACATAAAAATTTAATGGGGCCTGGAAGAAATCAAGAAAAATATGTTTCAAGAAGGAATTTACTCAAAAGGATTATGTGTATATATGTATATAGACATGTTTTATATAGATGATAAATACGGTATTAAATAATTTGAGGCTCCTTGTTTGTTGGAAGCATTCAGGATGATGCAGAAATACAGTGCAAAATTCAATACCCAGGATGATATTACTGGTCTGAGAAAGATGGTAATGGACAAGAGATACTGAATTGCCAACATAGAGTCTCAGGAGATTTGGTGGTCTGTAGTGGTGACTTACATATAGAAATCCCTGAGATAATTTCTTACAAGCAGAAATAGGGAGTTAATATTAGACAGAAAACCTCTAAAATCAAGACAGTTAGCTTTTAAGCTATACAAGCTTGGCAGTTTACAAGATTAGCAATGGAGACAAGCATGGACTGTTGCAGTCATTCAGGTGCTTTGCAAGACACTGCAGTTATCCACCAACTCCTCCAAAATCACCTACTGATGCTCGCTCTGGTATTACACACTGGGCAGAAAGCAGAGAAGAAGGGAGATGAGCCCTTTCCTTCCTGCACTGGAGAGAAGGCCCTGAGTCATGGAAATCAGTGAAATCTGGACACCACTCTTCATGCTTAATTGTTGTGAAACATCAAGGCCATATGTCATCCCCAGCCCATAACTCTAACTTTACCTCTGAAGGTGGTGATGAAGTTATAGTGTACTGAATACATATAATTTGCTCTAGGAGATAAGAAATCCTGCAGACTCTTTAATCCAGTTGCCAAGAGAAATCTTTGACCAAGACTGGTAGAAAAGGATTTCAATTCAAAATTGCTGTAGCTAATGGGAGCACTAGACTGGGGTCACCCAGCCAAACCACCCATTCTGTTACAAGTTATTTCTTGGACTTAATGCACATTTAACTAATGTATATTAAGTAGAACTGCATTTATGTGAGGTTGTTTGGGTTTTCTCTAATGTTTCAAATCAAGAACTACTTACTGAGACCCCATCTTCATCAGTTCCAGCTGTTGTGACAAAATACCTTGTGCTACTGTTGTATAACAATGTCCTCTGGATTGAAACATTTTGTCCTGGAAAGAGGCTCCTTAAGATTCAGGAAGTAAACAACTGGTAGGTCTCAGGAAGTTCCTGAAGTTTACAATATTCTCAAGATTCATCCCCAGGTTATGTAAACACCAAAAACTGCTAAGAAGACTCTACCAGCAGAGCTGGCCACAAGGCACACAGGGAGCTCTAGGATGTAGCTTTTGTGAGTTGTCACCCATGCTGGGCTGTGTCTTTTGGTGATGCAGTTGCCTTTCAGTCATCCATGCTTTTGTAAGTGATTCCTCACCTTTTATTCTGCAAGCAATCCCAATAAAAAACTGATTCACAGAGCTAGATTTGGGTGGGATTGTTTCTTTGGTCTGCTATTCATGTGCTATTTGAGGTAAATAGATGTTTGTTCATATCTCCCTAGGAAAAGTCACACAACCACCAGGTACTTTGCAACTAGCCCAGATTTACTGCTCATAGCTCTTCCACAATGAAGGTGCTAGCTGATTTGGTGTCTGGCAGGGGGTAGCTTAGATGACATAGATGACACCTTGTTGCTGGGTCCTCATATGGCAAAGAGAAAAGAAGATCGTGCATGCCTTTTTGTAAGGCCACAAATCCCATTCATGAAGATGGAACACTCTTGCCAGTAACAAGTTCCAAGTCTCATAATTCTGTCACATTGGATATTAGGTTGAAATATATTGGTAATAATGTGTTAACATTCAGAGTATGGCAAAACCTTTCATAGCTCAAGCTCTGTGTTGGACAGTAGGAAACTTTCTCAGTGGTGAGTAACACAAAAATCTAATCCTCTTTGGGTAGAATAATCTCATGGTGGTGACAGAATTAGCATACTGTAATAAAGTTAAATTTTTTATTGCTTTTTAAAATTCTATGTGTATGAGTGTTTTGCCTATATAAGTGTACCACATGGGTGTGGTGCCCATGGAGGCCAGAAGATGGCTTCAAATCTCCTGGAACTGGAGTTAGGATGATTGCTAAGTGCTGGGAACTGAACCCAGGTCCTCTGCAAGAGCAGCCAGTTCTCTTTACTGCTGAACCATCTCTCTAGCCCCAAAGAATGAAAATTTTGATACTTTTTTAACTGTTTTATATTTGCATGCCACATAGGCACTATTTTCACCAGTAATAAGTACAGTCTGAAAATAGGCATGTTACTCCTAACTCTCCTTAGTTTGGAAAATTTAAGCTTGAGAATAAAGAAATAAAGTGGATTTAGCAACTAAACAAAGGTCTGTGGCCTTTAAACACTCTATTGTAAACGCTGTATTTATAGCACTTAATGGTTTAGCCAAACCTGATATTTCTTGGAAAAGAAACTTCAGGAAAGTTGCTTAAATGTTTGTGTCTGTCCCAGCTGCTGGTAGGAGCATGCAGAAGTGAGGCAGAGCTGCCTGTCAGCGCTGTCAAGTGAGGGCAGTCCAGCTATATTTAAGGCCTCCATCAGCATCTGCGTTACTCTAGCACGCTTGTCCTGCTCAGCAGATGTGTAGCTGTGAAGGCAGCGAATGCTGTCCAGGCTTGTAAATCAAAGCCATTAATTGCGTATTTTGTTCTATGGTCTTAGAATTTTAAAAAGAAATGCTACTTCATCTTTTGAATCTGTGGCAGTGCTGTTCCGCTTTTCAAGATCCACAATATTAGGTCATTTTTTAAAAGGTTTCCTTTTATTTTTAACTTTTCCATAGCTGGATTTTGATTTGATATATAAAATATCTTTTTTTCTATTTGCTCAATGAGCTGAGAGAAAAGTTCAGTTGACGGAGACATGGTTCACTTAAACTTCATGCACCCCAAATAGTATTAGCAAGTCCCCACCTGTGCAAATGCTGTGTGATGTGAGAGCACATAGAACCCTTATGATTACAGAATTCCAGTAACTCAGCGTTTCCAGAGATTTGTATTAGAGGCATAAGATTTAGTGGTGGTAAAATATGAGTCACCTGCCCCCCTTTTTTAAGAGACAGGATCTCTCTTGGGGCTGGAGAGATGGCTCAGCAGTTAAGAACACTGACTATTCTTGCAGAAGACCTGGGTTCGAATCACAGCACCCACATGGCAGCTAACAACTGTCCATATACCACTTCCAGGGACTCTGACAGTGCCTTCTGTCTTCCACAGGCATTGCACGACACGGGTGCACTTACCTACACGCAGGCATAACATTCATACTCATAAAAGCTGGAGAGATGGCTCAGCAGTTAAGAACACTGACTATTCTTGCAGAAGACCTGGGTTCGAATCACAGCACCCACATGGCAGCTAACAACTGTCCATATACCACTTCCAGGGACTCTGACAGTGCCTTCTGTCTTCCACAGGCATTGCACGACACGGGTGCACTTACCTACACGCAGGCATAACATTCATACTCATAAAATAAAAATAATAAATAAAATATTTTAATAATTATAACAAGAGACAGGCTCTCCCTGCAGCCCCAGCCAGCCTAGAACTCACTACATAGACCAGGTTGGTTGGTTGCAAACTCACAGAGAGCTGTCCTCTTCTACTCCCCAAATTCTGGGATTAAAGGCATGCACCACCACAGCCAGAGATATTCTCATTTTTTCAATGAAGTGGAATTTTACAACAGAAGACCTTAAGGATTTAAGAGAAGCGTGCTATTGCTTGGAGAAGTTGAAACTCCAGAAGTTGAGCTTCAAGTTGGGTAATCCAGATGAATAGTGGGGCGTTTCTTCCAACTCCCTCTTTGTAGCTCCCAAACCACCTGAGAGTGCCAGGCTGGATGGAGCATCTCATAACAAGCTTTCTGGTGAGAGTTTTGACACTTCCGCTTCTAGTCCCATTGGAAATATCACAGGATAAACCTGTGCGTGATTTCAGTAATTACAGCCAATTTAGTATTGCAGAAAATAAAATGTGTACAACTTCAGAACTTTCAAGGCTTTAGTTTGAAATTAATGGTCAAGATATAACTGCACACCAAGGTCCCTAAGGATTTCAGCGGTGAGAACTTCCAGGTGAAAGTACCCAGAACACAGCGTTTAACACAAGGCATCAACTGGTGACTGTAAGCAGAAATCAGGAAGCTGGCAGTGTGGGGCTGGCCGGCTGCCCTGCACTAGATACCGTTACTTTTTCTTTGTGAGCAGCTTCAGCCCCTGATGCTTTCATGACCACATAATCTGTGGTCTAGTCCAGGACTCTTCTGAGTTTGGAAAGTGGTATTATTCAGTATCATGAGATAAGGAGGGGTCATCTGAAACATTCCTGAGTAAACCAATACATCTACTTAGCTAGCCTTCCCTCAAAGTCACAAAACAGCTGCCACAGTTCTAAGTGCTGATCTTCATGTCATGTTCAAATTCAAGGGGCAAAGGTAGAATACATGAGAACAAGTTATGTCCCCAGGCCACCACTTCACTAGAAAGTGTTTTCTCAGACAACTTCCACTGTATACCTCCTGGCTGTCCTTAACTGTAAGAAAATTTGAATGTGTTTGTACCAACTGGGACCAATTTGTCTTGATCAGCTTGGTTATTGGGTTATAATAACCAAAAGTTATAATAACCTTATAGGAACCATATCCACTGTGGTCCTGCCCCCATAATTTATGATGTAGATCTCAGGGAAATGATTATGCCAGTCACCCAGCACATACCAACTTCCAGATTATTTTTCTTCCCTGTGTCCAGCCAGTTCATATACCCCTGCCATTGTCATGTAGCTGGAAACGGACACTTTTCTAAAGGCGTGGGAACAGTTATAATCTGTGCTCTTCTGGAAAGTTCTTTAAGAATCTCCCATGAGGGGGCTGGAGAGATGGTTCAGCAGTTAAGAGAACTGACTCCTTTTGTAAAGGAACCAGGTTCTATTTCCAGCATCCACGTAGTGGCTAACAACCGTCTGTAACTCCAGTTCCAGGGGATCTGACATCTTCTTCTGACCTCCATGGGCACTGCACGACATGGGTGAACATATACAAATGCAGGCAATGCACTCATACACATAAAAAATCACCCATAAGCAATGCTTGCTTGTGATGTCTGCCTAAGGGCAGAAAGAGCTGGGCTGGATGCTGGTGTGGTAGGGATAGGGAGCAGATACTGCTGCAGACCTAACATCCAATGGATGGATGGGCCTGTATCAGAAATATAGTTTGCATTAGTTACTCTTCTCCTCGCAGTGACAGAACATCTAATACAACAAAGGAGAGTTTTCACTTTCTCATGATTTCTAGAGATTTCAGCTTGTTATGGCAGGAAAGGCATGGAGTGTGGCCTAGGATGCTCACAACAGGAAAAAGATGGTGGTACTGGAACCTCCAAGGATCACCACTAGTCACTGAGGTAGCCCCACCTCTTAAAGGCTCCACAGGCTTCAAATAACACCACTGAACATTAACACACTAGTCTGTGGGGGGCACTTTAGATTTAAACCGTAACATAGTCCTTTAGAGCTAATTTCTTATACTCTATGTTAATTTTTTTGCCTGACTAGTGGGAAGAACTAGTCCATTTTTTCATCTTAGCACAGGTAAATGCTGTTCTGGGACAGATGGCTCTGTTGCACATTCTAGCCTCAGAACAAGGCTGATTTGTCACAGAGCAGGCTGGGTTTGGAGCAAGGGGGCTTCTGTCTCTTAAACAGAATTATTGTCTCCTTACAAAGAGTTCGCCAAAACAAGTCCTGACTGTGAAATGTGAACCCCAGTTTATGACGAGTAGTACTGAGCCATTTCTAACTTGGTGAAAGGCTGTCATTGCCTCTGGCCAGGCTGTTACTAACCAGGAGGCGCCCCAATTGCATTGTTCGAAGACACTGACATTTGAAAAACTGCCTGAATGCCAGTGTAGATGTGCCCCTCCAACACACACACAAAATAAAACAAAACAAAAAAACAGCTCCTTAGAGTGACTCTACAGACCGGTTCTCTCTTCTGACTTGCCGCTGCAGCTGTACCAGTGTCTAATAAAATCTATTCATGTCTTCTTCTGGTTTTGGTGAATATATTCACAGCCTGTGTGTCAATGGCCTGTCAACAGCATTCCTGGAATGACAGTACACATTTTAGACTTGGCACTGAACTGAATCACGTAATATGTTTTTAAGAGACTGAATGGATGAAAATGAAGAAAAGGAAAACACAAAAGAGAATGAAAACCCCCCTTTGTATCCAGTATCTTATCTCCGGCGTGCAAACCACATACCCAGCAGACTCTGCCACTTATTCTGTGCGCAGTAACATTGTAGAACTCAGAACCTCTTTTGTAACTGAGGAATTAAAGCTTTGGATATTTGGAGCATACTGCATGATGTCTGGGGATACGTTTTCCAGTATGCCTGTCATTTACAAACTACAACCCCCGTGCGGAGGCAGCAGTCATCGCAGTGTCAAGGCACCTGGCCTTCTCTGCCTGCCCTCAGGGGTCACTTTGGGAACTGGCTCTTGTCCATCTCTCCTTCAGGAGGATCTACAGGTGTAGATTTAAACCACCTGTGAAGAGGGAGCTGACTATCCAGACAGGCATAGCTACAGTCCAGCTTCCCTTCTCGTGGGCAGTGTGGAGCCAACAGAGAGCACAGGGGACAGGATGCAATTGGACCTGCCTCCTTGTCACCAAAGCGGACTATGAGGATGCAGGGAAGGAGCCAGTTTCTCCTGCTTCTCTACCTTCTCTCCTGCTTCTCTCCTTTCTTCTGCTTCTTTGTGGAGCCTGTCATTAAACAAGAGCATCATACTATGGATAATAATAACAAGATGCAAATGATTTAGTGATGCTATCTGACAGTAAATATAATTCCTTTGTCTCTGCGGGCCTGCTGGCTTTGCTGTTCAGACTGAGTGACTTGTCAGTGACAGCAGGTGAAATAGTCACAGCTTTCCCTCCGGTAGTCCCCAGCTGCATGGCGCAGCCCGGCACTATTTGAATCACACTGCTCTTATCTATCTGAAAAAAAATGTGGCGCTCAAACAAGGTCTGAGGGTTTGTCAAGGAGGAGATGAGAAAATCTGTGCGGGAGAAACATCAGCTGCCATTTTCATGCCACACAAGATCCACAGCCAGCAACAGCAGTGGGCACATTTTCCTGCCTGGGGTCATACTGGACCCACGTGGGCTCCGTTGTTCGAGCTGTTAGCAAAATGATTCACACGACTGATGTATTAGATGCCTTTGGATGATGTGTGTGTGTCCCCCACCACCACCACCACTTTGAGTCAAGTGCCACTCACAAAGGTACCATTCCATTGTCCCCAGCTTATCCCTAACAGTCTTCCATACCAGAGAAAAAAAATTGCAATGTTCAAGGGAACAAAGGAGTTTGTAAGCAACAGGCACTAGCCCAAGGTATCCTGTGTGCACTGATCTTCCCAGGGCTATAAACCCTGCAGAGTGTGCCAGGAGGCCTAGGCAATTTAGCTGCTGGGTGAGCTGGGAGCCACGTGGGAGTAGCTCCATATTTCCGTGCTCCCAGTGCCTGGGACCCTCATTTCTGGGTATCCAAAAATGCACAGACTTGAAGACAAAGTCTTCCCTGCGACTGTAGAGACCAGAGATTCCCTAAGCTCTGGAGAAGAATCTGTCACATGGCCTGGTCAACCCCAGCAGAGCAAAAGTAGTAACTAATCTCTCTCTCTCTGTCTCTCTGTCTCTCTCTGTCTCTCTCTCTCTCTCTCTCTCTCTCTCTC
>NW_008336027.1:991835-1003744 GCF_000622305.1 Nannospalax galili | reverse complement strand
TTTTTTTCTGTCTTTCTTTGCTCCTGGAGGCCAATACAGGGCATCCAGTCCCCTAGAACTGGGGCTATAGATGGTCCTCTGCAAAAGCAGCCAGTGCTCTTGACAGATTAGCCACCTCTCCAGCCCTTTACAGGAATGTTTCATAAACTCACTTAACAAGAAGCCTCTGAAAGATGTCTCCAGCATGCTGGTTCTTGGCCTCCTTGGCTAGCATGAAAGGCAGAGTCTGCCTTGAGGCTGGCACTCTCACAGGAGTACCAACCTAGTAGTTTTCCTGAGAGACTAGGTGCCCACCTTCACTATCTCCAAAGCCATGGCAGAGTTACATCTGTCAGTACAGAGTGGAGGAGCTCACTTTCTGGTGTCTTAGCACACCATCCCCATCTGGTCTGGTCATCAGTTCACAAAACCTACCCCAGGAGCCTGGCTGGGCCTGCTGCAAAATCCAGGGAGAAAATGTTAAAGTTACTGACGTTCAGGAGAGACCCTTTTATCCATTGTGATAGTAGAGGTCATTTTCATATCAAAGACACATCTAATCACAGGCTGATTTACATTTCTAATATAACTTTTTCACATGTGAACCCACTCATTAATATAAAAAAATTGTGATACCATTCTTTAGGGTTTATTATGGACCAGGCCACATACTAAAATTTCTGCACATATTAGTAATTTATTTCATTATCATGATAACCCACTAAGACTGTTACAATTATTACCCCCATAAAGAAAGTAATTGACTCACTCAAGGTCACACAGTAAACCCAGATGGGCTTTCCCACAGGAGTGTGGCTCTAGGGTTGTGATGTCCAACCACAGTGCCCTTCTCTAACAAATAGCACCACTGGCTTGTGGTCCTACTCAGCAGTAGAAAGCTTACCTACTATGCATGAAGCCAAGGGTTCTATGTCAGCAACACGTATACACACACACACACACACACACACACACACATACACACACAGAGTTGCCTTTATCCTTTCCAGAATTCTGTATTCTGAAGACCAGAATCTCTGCTTTTAATAACAATTGACTCAATAAGTAAAGGTGTGGGAAAGTATTTTTATTTTAATATCACAAAGAAATTTCATTCTGACAAGCTAAGTCAGGCAGAGCCTCCCAGATCCAAATTCTGGCCCCTGCTTGGAATACTGAGGATTCCCTTCCTCACACCACGCACCCTTCAATACAGAATCGCAGTCCCCGCTCACCCTGCAAAGTTCCAGGCACTAGAAAACTCCTTGAGCACAGGGTGCAGTGGGGGATGGACTCTGTTTTGCTCTTAGCATCCCCAGGACCTCACTATTTATAATAAAGAAAAATCACCCAGCAAAGGATTGTGGGGTGTATTACATATGATAAAATAAGAATGACTTAGCAATCAAGTCCTTATTTACTTTTCTAGCGTATTTTCTTTCTTTCAGAAAACAATAAAAGTCAGTGGTAGCATCATTTTTCTATAAAAGTTCTATTTCACTAGAACTTTTGCTTGGGAACGTTAATAGGTATCCTTTCCAGAACTCTCAGGATCTGTCTGTTTAGTCCCGAAGGTCCAGCAGCCATCTGTTGCTCATCCACAGGAATGGTTTATTCATACTTTTGCCCATTCATCTGCTTTGTGTTGCCCTTTGTCCATTTCTCAGGATAAACAAAATCCTGTCACTACATGACAGACACCAAGCCTCTAAACCTGCCTGGAATGGGAAAAAAAAATGGTGTTTGTCAGGGGGAAGGAGGGGTGGAAGGTGGAGGGAAGAGAGCATACTTCTTACAGTTAAAACACAGAAGGGGTGGGGCCAAGGCTCACTTGGTACACAAGCTCGAGGACCTGAGTTTAATCCTCAGAACATTTGTAATGTTTTCTTCTCTTTTTTTTGGAGTTGAGGACTGAATCCAGGGCCTTGCGCTTGTTAGGCAAGCGCTGTACCACTGAGCTAAACCCCCAATCCCAGCCCTCAGAACACTTGTACAGAAGCCCAGCATGACAGTGTGAGTTTAGAATCCTAAATCTGGGGAGGCAGAGACAGGCTGATTCTGGGACTTGCTGACCAACCTGGCTAACAAATTGGTAAACTCCAGGTTCGCAGAAAGAGCCTGTGTCACAAAAATGACATCTGATGTCAACCCCTGATATCTACATGCACATACATGCACATGTACCCACACACATGTGCACACATAGACAACAAATCATGGAGTCTTTCTAACTGCATCTGACTTTAAAAGACCCTTTGAGTTCCAGCATTAGCAGGGTAAGATGGGGCAGTTCCAATCAACCAAAGATTTCCAGAACTCTCTATGTCTTCATATTGTTTATGGAATTTCTCATTCTTTCACCTTGGCCAAAAAAGCTTGTCTTCTGAGCCTGGTGTGACAGCAAAAACCTTTAATCTCAGTTCTCAGGAGGCAGAGGCAGGCAGATATCTGTGTGATAGAAGCCATCCTTGTCTACATAGCAAGTTTCAGGCCAGTTAGGGCTACAGGGAGACTGTCTTTAAAAAAAAAAAAAAAGCGTGTGCCTCTATAATTAAAATAAAAATTCATAGAAATGCATAGAAAAATTTTAATGAAAAAGGTAGAATTCTCCTATCAGCCTAGAAACATTGGGGAAGGCATTAGTAATTCCTTGTCTCCTCTTAGCAATGACTGGGATTTGATCCCCTCAAACCAAGTGCCATAAATGACAGAATCTCAAAACCAGACTGGATTAATCGAGAAGGAAGCTATGCTTCCTGCATATCTGGAAGATCGAGAGGTAAGACTTTCAGCAAAGCCTTGATCAGGATGTACATGAAATTTCTGCGGCCTGGCCGATCCCTTTGTGGGATTTCCTTCCCATGTGCCTTGTGCAGATGCAGGTGAGGGCTCAGAAGATGCGCTGGCAGACCCTAAAGGGGCTAGGTTACCCCCTTTCTGGACTGAAGCATCTTCACACCTTTTAGTCATGTCAGTCTTCCAGTCCACCTCTGAGATGATAAGGGGTTTGAATCACTCACAGCTTCTGCAACAGTGGAGCTGTCTTCTGGAAGCACACCCAGAAGGGAATCTGAAGCCTTGAATGCGAGAAGGCAAACTGAGCGAACAGAAAAGAGGCCAGTGGTGCTCAGCGATGGAGGGCACAGTCAGAAAAATATGTAGTATGTGGTCCAATTTCGTAAGCAGGAAGATTTCCTATGCAATTATTTCTATTAATATAATTAGAGATAGAGTGACACCTCATAACCTCAATTCATCCTTTTGATCTTCTGTATAAAATGAAATAAATCAAAATCGAGGTATGAAGACAGAATGCTATTGGGTACCCCTGTGAGAGCTGTGTGGAATTCGTCTTATTCTGCATTTCAGAAAGTTTTAAATCTTGGAAGGTTGGCATGTAGATAATGAGCTATCTTGGAGAACAGGACTTCACTTTAACCACAAAATTCATTTGTTTCATACGTATCTTATACACACAGTCTGGAAACAATTTTATACAATATTTGTGATGACTTTGTACAGGAACCAGACATTTGTGGTACAGAATTTTGTGCTTGTAATGTCAGGACAATGCTGAAAGAGAGTAAAATTTTGGAGTATTTTAGAGTTCAGATTTTCAGATTTTTGGATTAGGGATACTCAGCACGCTGTCACCAAGTAAATGCTCATTTCTCCAACACTCCGCTTGCCATGGGAAGCCATGTGCCCATATTGTGGGCTATGAGATAGGAACACTAGCATAGTAAGAGACCAACCTGGTGGGCTCTTCCTCCTCTCTTGCTTCCTCCTATTGACTGAGATAAACAGGGCATAAACGGAGGTAGAAAACATGGATAGGAATGTCTCAGGTTCCTAAAAATTATGGAGCTACCAGGTCCAGCCTTCAGTGACCTCCAGATCCACTTTATGTGAGAGTAAAACCTTGCCATCTTCATAGAGGCCATCAGTCATTCTCATGTGCCAGAGGACAACACAAGCTAAATTCTCAGTTACTGCCAAGTTGGAAATAGTAGTACACATTGTGAATCCCAGTGAATAAAATCTATTCTCAGATTGTGGTTTTTATTTAATAAAATAATGAATAAATTTGACCTAATTAACAAATTATAACTCTAGAGAACTGTGTTTTGGTACAAAAGTGTGACAAAGGTTATAGCACCACATGTCCATGGAATAACTTGAGTCTTAGTCATTAAACCCCGATTCCTGTGCTTAATAACTTGCAGTGATGAAGGCAAGGTCCCTGCCTGCAAGAATGTCAAGTGTCAAATGAACACAGATGGGAAAAAAGCAGTGGAAACTTTTTTTTTAGAAACAGATCCTGAGTTCCATGGATGTGCTACTCCTAGTTTGTGGAACAAGAGTGTTCCCAGAGGGTTAGAGAGATGGCTCAGAAGGAACCGTGGGGGCAAAGGAGAAGGAACTCAAGAGAGGAGGAATAACAGGAGCTAGGTGTTACAAGGGGGAAATGGAGAAAATGGGGAAATAGGGAGGGTTATACAGAGGGAAAGAGAGGAGAGATAATGCTTAGGAGCTGTGAAAAATCAGAGGGAAATGTATTAGTTCAAAAGCCTACTGAAAAACACACATACACTATCTGGACATGAGTGCATGTGTATAGCTGAAGGATATATCACAAGAAACAGACTGCTAGACAGGAGAAAACTCTCTTCAAGTTGTTGGTCCAGGTAGTCCAAGAGACACCCAAAATAATACAGGGTATTGCGTCAGTCCTTGAATGCCTCCCAGAACTTGACGGTAAGACCCTATGGCTGAGGACTGGACATGCTTTAGACACAGTACTTGGAGAAATCAAGCTGGAACTGATCTGGAAGCCTCCTCCCTGAAGACTAGTTCCCATAGTATCAGAAGATCTATGCAAACTGCCAAGGGAGGAAACCAATCAATGATTCCATCCATCTGTAAAGTCTATGGCAAAATGTTTGCTATATGAGCATGGGGACCCAAGTTTGAACCACAGAAAACAGGAAGATCCCTCAGTCTTGATTCCAGCCAGCATAATCTGTTGGGTAACTTTCAGGCCAAGTGAGAGGCCCTGTACCAACAAAACAAGATGAATTACACCAGTGGACTATCATCTGAGGCTGACCTCTGGCCTTTAGATGCAGCACACATACACATCCCAGATCCTCAGGATGTGAAATTAATGACCCTAATACTTGACTGGCCAAAAGAAATCCAGGGCACAGGGCACAGAAGCCTCTCACCCAAGCTGACCACACACGCCAAGGTGCCTTATCCTCCCCCAGGATAACGTCATCGAATCAGGTGGGCCAGTTAAGCAGGGCCAGGGACAAAGTCACCTCCTCTCACCACACAGATCTAGTAGACAAAAACACATCTCTCCAGCATCTGTTAACTTTTCTACTGCTTTGTTAATAGCAACAGAATACTAGAGATCTTCTACTTAAGATGTATCTGAGGAGAGATGGATAAAATTTGTCACCTAACAACACTCTACTGTGTTTTTCACACTGAACTAAATAGGAGTAAACCGCTCTGGTCTATTGGCCTTTGGAAAACAAAAACCATGTGACCAAAAAGATCTTATTTGCTTATTTAGACACTCATTCACTGGTCATTTACTCAAATGGACGACTGCAGAGAGCCATGGGTCACACCTCTGAAAAGTTGTCCACACACCTCAG
Source organism: Nannospalax galili (assembly GCF_000622305.1). Taxonomy (NCBI): domain Eukaryota; kingdom Metazoa; phylum Chordata; class Mammalia; order Rodentia; family Spalacidae; genus Nannospalax; species Nannospalax galili. Next base: position 998,096 of record NW_008336027.1, on the reverse strand, counting down.
AGGAATTCTTTCCTTACGCTCTGTCTCTTCATTTGTTTGTTTCTTTGCTTTATTCCTTACGCGTGGACAATCCACAACAGGTCAGCCTTCTGCCCTCTGTCTCTCTGGAGAGTCCCAACAAGGAAGCTCCTGCAAGGTAAAGACTGTGCTGGCCCATAGAGGACACCCAAGCCCTTGGCAGTTCACTCCCCATCAACACTCCAGCCTCCCAGTGTCAATTTACATCATATTTCTACTGAAAATCTTGTGGGTGCCTCAAACTTAAAGTGTTGACAACAAATTGTAACCTTTTTAGCATATGAAAAATTCTTCCTTAATTGTACCTGTTTCTTTTTCTTTAAATTTTTTATTGAGCTTTTTTAATTTCACACAAATTTAGAACCCCTTCTCCATCCCCCCACTGGACCCCATATATTCTGCCATACACACTATATCCCATCCAGTCAAGCATTTGCACCCAGATGTCCTTCGGTGCAAATTCATCTACCAGAGTCTAGTTCAGCCCATCTAGAGATCATATATAAAGCATACTTTCCCTCATCCAGCATCAATCAGTTTCCAATAGTTCTCAGTCTGGGACTGACCCACCACCCATTTCTCTCCTCCCCTCTGGACCGTTGTTTAATTGAGTTGGCCTGGGTCCTGTGCTCAATGCCACCATTGCCACAAGTTCACATGTACAAGTTTCCAGTGACCTGAAAGCCTCTGCTTCCCTGTGTTCATGAACTAGCCCTGGTTCTTACAATCTTTCAACTCCCTTTTATATGATGGTCCCTGAGGCTTGGATGGGTGGGGTTTAATATAGGAGTTCTATCCAAGGCTACACACTGCAGTCTTTTATTCTTTAAAACTTGGCCAGTTGTCCTCCCGGCAGGCCTCTCTCCTACCCGCAGGCCTCTCTCCAGGGTAAGTCCATTGCTCCCTCTGTGCCTTGACTCCCCCAGCCCCATTCACCCTCCCATCTCCCCCACCATTCTCTCCTCCTAGTTTGGGCCCTGCCCCATTCTTTGTCTTGGGGCCCCAGACACCTGGGGAACCAATACTGCTTCCTGATCCTTTTCATCCTGACCAACTTAGTGCCTTCTCTGGGCCCCAGGAGCACTGCTTCTGGGCCTGGGCCTGCCCTCACCTCCCTCTGCTTCCCTGGGCCTGCAACACCTGCCAGCCTCTTACTGGGACACAGTAGCTGACCTTTCCTCTTCCCGATCCTTTGCATCCAGACCAACACAGCTCTTCAGTGCAGTCCCCAGGAGTCCTTGGGGGACCTCTTCCCACCCCATCTTGCTTAGGAGCTGTGAAAAATCAGAGGGAAATGTATTAGTTCAAAAGCCTACTGAAAAACACACATACACTATCTGGACATGAGTGCATGTGTATAGCTGAAGGATATATCACAAGAAACAGACTGCTAGACAGGAGAAAACTCTCTTCAAGTTGTTGGTACAGGTAGTCCAAGAGACACCCAAAATAATACAGGGTATTGCGTCAGTCCTTGAATGCCTCCCAGAACTTGACGGTAAGACCCTATGGCTGAGGACTGGACATGCTTTAGACACAGTACTTGGAGAAATCAAGCTGGAACTGATCTGGAAGCCTCCTCCCTGAAGACTAGCTCCCATAGTATCAGAAGATCTATGCAAACTGCCAAGGGAGGAAACCAATCAATGATTCCATCCATCTGTAAAGTCTATGGCAAAATGTTTGCTATATGAGCATGGGGACCCAAGTTTGAACCACAGAAAACAGGAAGATCCCTCAGTCTTGATTCCAGCCAGCATAATCTGTTGGGTAACTTTCAGGCCAAGTGAGAGGCCCTGTACCAACAAAACAAGATGAATTACACCAGTGGACTATCATCTGAGGCTGACCTCTGGCCTTTAGATGCAGCACACATACACATCCCAGATCCTCAGGATGTGAAATTAATGACCCTAATACTTGACTGGCCAAAAGAAATCCAGGGCACAGGGCACAGAAGCCTCTCACCCAAGCTGACCACACACGCCAAGGTGCCTTATCCTCCCCCAGGATAACGTCATCGAATCAGGTGGGCCAGTTAAGCAGGGCCAGGGACAAAGTCACCTCCTCTCACCACACAGATCTAGTAGACAAAAACACATCTCTCCAGCATCTGTTAACTTTTCTACTGCTTTGTTAATAGCAACAGAATACTAGAGATCTTCTACTTAAGATGTATCTGAGGAGAGATGGATAAAATTTGTCACCTAACAACACTCTACTGTGTTTTTCACACTGAACTAAATAGGAGTAAACCGCTCTGGTCTATTGGCCTTTGGAAAACAAAAACCATGTGACCAAAAAGATCTTATTTGCTTATTTAGACACTCATTCACTGGTCATTTACTCAAATGGACGACTGCAGAGAGCCATGGGTCACACCTCTGAAAAGTTGTCCACACACCTCAGAGGAATTCTTTCCTTACGCTCTGTCTCTTCATTTGTTTGTTTCTTTGCTTTATTCCTTACGCGTGGACAATCCACAACAGGTCAGCCTTCTGCCCTCTGTCTCTCTGGAGAGTCCCAACAAGGAAGCTCCTGCAAGGTAAAGACTGTGCTGGCCCATAGAGGACACCCAAGCCCTTGGCAGTTCACTCCCCATCAACACTCCAGCCTCCCAGTGTCAATTTACATCATATTTCTACTGAAAATCTTGTGGGTGCCTCAAACTTAAAGTGTTGACAACAAATTGTAACCTTTTTAGCATATGAAAAATTCTTCCTTAATTGTACCTGTTTCTTTTTCTTTAAATTTTTTATTGAGCTTTTTTAATTTCACACAAATTTAGAACCCCTTCTCCATCCCCCCACTGGACCCCATATATTCTGCCATACACACTATATCCCATCCAGTCAAGCATTTGCACCCAGATGTCCTTCGGTGCAAATTCATCTACCAGAGTCTAGTTCAGCCCATCTAGAGATCATATATAAAGCATACTTTCCCTCATCCAGCATCAATCAGTTTCCAATAGTTCTCAGTCTGGGACTGACCCACCACCCATTTCTCTCCTCCCCTCTGGACCGTTGTTTAATTGAGTTGGCCTGGGTCCTGTGCTCAATGCCACCATTGCCACAAGTTCACATGTACAAGTTTCCAGTGACCTGAAAGCCTCTGCTTCCCTGTGTTCATGAACTAGCCCTGGTTCTTACAATCTTTCAACTCCCTTTTATATGATGGTCCCTGAGGCTTGGATGGGTGGGGTTTAATATAGGAGTTCTATCCAAGGCTACACACTGCAGTCTTTTATTCTTTAAAACTTGGCCAGTTGTCCTCCCGGCAGGCCTCTCTCCTACCCGCAGGCCTCTCTCCAGGGTAAGTCCATTGCTCCCTCTGTGCCTTGACTCCCCCAGCCCCATTCACCCTCCCATCTCCCCCACCATTCTCTCCTCCTAGTTTGGGCCCTGCCCCATTCTTTGTCTTGGGGCCCCAGACACCTGGGGAACCAATACTGCTTCCTGATCCTTTTCATCCAGACCAACTTAGTGCCTTCTCTGGGCACTGGGAGCACTGCTTCTGGGCCTCACCCCACCCTCACCTACCACTGCTTCCCTGGGCCTGCACCGCTCCAGCCTCTTTCAGAGACATGGGGGCTGACCTTTCCTCTTCTTGATCCTTTGTATCCAGATCAACCCAGCTCCTAGGTGCAGTCCACAGGAGTCCTTGGGGCCTCTTCCCTCCCCATCTGCCTTTGCATCTCTGGGTGCCATGGCCACCAGCTACCGTAGACCAGCATCTTTCCTGGGCCAGGCTCCAGGCCAGTCCAACCCCAAATTCCTGAGGCCAAAATCATTCCTGGAGGGATCCAGACCTTAGGAGAAAGCCTGAAAACATCTGACCCTCACCTGAATTGGGCCTCTGTGAGAACTCCTGAAGAAAAAAGCAATCCAGCCACCCCAATATAAAATTAAAAGAGAGGACTGGAAGCTTAGATGAACCAACTTTTCAAGCCCAAAGAGTAAACCACAAAGACACATAAAGTTCACAAAAAGAAGCAGACCTAAACTTGAAGGCCTGAGTCTCACACAAAAATCAGAAACTACAAAGAAATTCACATGTCAAAATCACAGAGAAAAAATAATAACATGAAGAACCAAAATAACATATCCCCACCAAATACCAATAGTCCTTTAGAGTAGTACAATGAGAACCCCCTGGAGATAATGCAGAACATGGAACTCAAAAGAAAAATTACAAACATGATAAAAGAATTCAGTGAATTTAAAGAACACACAAAAAAAGAAAACAAAGAACTGAAGGAAGATAGGGATAAACTTCTGAATGAATTCGGAAGAGTTAGAAATATTGAAGAATATTCCTTCTTCAGGCTGAAATGAAGAAGAAATAAAGAACGAAGTGAAACACTCCATAAGCCAATTAGAAACGACAGGAGAAAGCCTCACCAATAGGATGAACAAAATGGAAAATAGAGTATCAAGAATAGAAGATAAAGTGGATGAACTAGACCACTCAAGCAAAAATTATAAAAAATTTAAGATATCACAAGAATGGAATATGCAGGAATTGTGTGACACCATAAAAAGACAAAACTTATGAACCATAGGCATACAGGAAGGAAAAGAATCCCAAGATAACGGCATGGACCAGATCTTCAACAGAATCATAGAAGAAAATTTCCCAAAATTAAAGAAAGACATGCCCATCCAAATACAAGAACAATATACAACACCAAACACACAGGTCAAGAAAAGAAACTCTCCATGGCACATCATAGTAAAAACACTACACGTACAAAACTAAGAAACAATTCTGAAAGCTGCAAAAGAGAAACAACAAGTCACATATAAAGGAAAACCCATTAGGATCACAGCTGACTTTTCAATGCAAACTATGAAAGCCAGAAGAGCCTGGACGAAAGTATTCCCAGTGTTAAATGACCACAGATGCCAACCCAGATTACTATACCCAGCCAAAATGTCTATTATAATTGAAGGGGAAAGAAAAATCCTCCATGACAAAAATAGGCTGAAGGAATTCACATCCACAAAACCAGCCCTTCAGAGAGTTCTGGAAGCAATACAAAGAGCTGAAGAAAGGAATGACTACACCCAAGGGATTGCGGAAAGAAATAGAATGAAGGTATAACTGTGGAAAAGTACAGCTATATCAAGGATGAAAAAAGAAATAAAAATGACAGGATTTAATACCTATCTTTCATTAATAACCTTAAATATTAATGGACTGAACTCCCCAGTCAAAAGACACAGAATATGTGAATGGATTAAGAAACAAAACCCATCTTTTTTGTTGTCTGCAAGAAACTTATCACACTTTCAAGGACAGACACTACCTCAAAGCGAAAGGATGGAAAAAAATAAACAAAGCAAATAACACTAAGAAAAAAGCAGGTGTAGTAATTCTAATATCTGACAAGATAGATTTAAACTAAAACTAATCTGAAGAGACAAAGAGGGCCACTTCCTTCTGATCAAAGGAATGATAAATCAAGAAGATATTACAATCATAAGCATATATTCACCAAACTCTGGTGCACCCAACTTCATAAAAACGACCCAGATTAACTCCAACTCACTAATAGTAGGGGACTTCAATACCCCACTGTCTCCATTAGATAGGTCAACAGGAAAGAGAGTTAACAGAGAGACATCTGAATTAAACAATACCATATATCAAACGGACTTAACAGACATCTACCGAGTATTCCACCCAAGCACCAAAGGACATACTTTTTACTCAGCACCCCGTGGAACCTTCTCCAAAATAGACAATATATTGGGGCACAAAACAAACCTCAACAAATACAAAAAGCTTGAAATAATCCCCTGCATTCTATCAGACCGCAATGCAATAAAGCATACAATCAACACCCGAAGAATCCCTAATCAGCACATGAACACATGGAGATTAAACAACACACTGCCGAATAATGAATGAGTCAAAAGAGAAATTAAGAAAGAAATAAAAGTAGTCCTGGAATTACATGAAAAGGACAATACAACATGACAAAACCTCTAGGACATGAGGAAAGCAGTCCTTAGAGGGAAATTTATAGGTCTGAGTGCTTACATCAAAAAAATCAGAAAGAACACAAATAAATGAATTAACATTGCAACTCAACACACTTGAAAAGCAACAGCAAACAAAACCCAAACCCAGCTGACAAGAAGAAATAAAAATCGGGGCAGAAATTAATGAAATAAAACAAAGAAAACAATACAAAGAATCAACAATTCCAAGAGCCGATTCTTTGAATACATAAAC
>NW_008336027.1:990926-991149 GCF_000622305.1 Nannospalax galili | reverse complement strand
TGCTGACCTTAATGCCTGAGCAGCTGATGTCTGATTTAGAAAGTACTTTCCTACACAAACCCACAGCCAACATCATTCTAAATGGAGAAAAACTGGAAGAATTCCATTGAAATCAGGAACCAAACAAGGCTGCCCACTATCCCCACTTCTCTTTGACATAGTACTTGAAACTCCTGCAAGAGCAATAAGACAGGAGCAGGAAATTAAATGAGCAATAATCGGA
>NW_008336027.1:989566-990861 GCF_000622305.1 Nannospalax galili | reverse complement strand
AAAACTCCTAGAAATTATTAACACGTTCAGTAAAGTGGCAGGTTACAAAATTAATCTACAAAAGTCTATAGCCTTTCTATATATCAATAACAAGCAATTAGAGATAGAGCACATTGAAACACTCCCTTTCACAATAGCTGCAAATAAAATAAAATATCTTGGAATAAACATGACCAAAGACATTAAAGACCTCTACAATGAAAATTTTAAATCTTTAAAGAAATAAATTGAGGAAGACATCAGAAGATGGAACGAACTCCCATGCTCATGCATTGGAAGAACTAATATTGCCAAAATGACCATCCTACCAAAAGTCATATATAGACTCAATGCAATGCTGATCAAAATTCCCATGACGTTTTTCACAGAATTTGAAAAAACTACCCTAAGATTCATATGGAAGCACAAAAGGCCTCGGAGAGCCAAAACAACCCTGAGCACTAAGAGCAATGCTGGGGGGATTACTATACCAGATTTCAAGCTGGTTTGCAGAGATATAGTCATAAAAACAACATGGTACTGGCACAAAAATAGACCCATAGATCATTGGAACAAAATTGAAGACCCAAATATGAGTAAGTACAATTTCAGCCACCTGACATTTGATAAAGGGGCAAAAAAACACTAACGGGAGGAAAGACAGCATGTTCAGCAAATGGTTGCTGGCAAAACTGGATCTCCACTTGTAGAAGAATGAAACTAAACCCCTATCTTTCACCCTGCACAAAAGTCAGTTCCAAATGGCTCAAAGATATCAATGAAAAGCCTGAAACTCTGAAACTATTAGAAGAAAACTTTGGGAAAAACCTACAAGATATAGGTGCAGAAAAGGATTTTCTAAATTGGACATCAATTGCTCAGGAAAAAAGGGCAAAAATTAACAAATGGGACCTCATTAAACTAAAAAGCTTCTGTACCTCAAAGTAGACAACCAAGGAAGCTAACAGAAAACCCACAGAATGGGAGAAATCTTCACCAGTGACACATCCGACAGAGGTTTAATAACCAGAATTTATAACGAACTCAAAAAACAAGGAACCAAGACAAGAAGCAACCCAATTAAAAGATGGGCTAAAGAGCTGAACAGAGAGTTCTCAAAAGAAGAAGTAAAGATGGCTATGAAACATCTTAAAAGATGTTCAACATCACTAATAATTAGGGATATGCAAATTAAAACCACTTTAAGATTTCACCTCACCCCAGTCAAGAAAACAAATGATACTAAATGTTGGAGAGGATGTGGGGAAAGGGAAACACTCATCCACTGCTGGTGGAGATGCAAACTGGTTCAAACC
>NW_008336027.1:987915-989134 GCF_000622305.1 Nannospalax galili | reverse complement strand
GGAAAGAAGGAGCTCAAGAGAGGTAGGACCATAGGAGAAGGGTATTAGTAAGGGAGAAAGGTGGGAAATGGGGGCATCTTAAGTGGGAAAACCATGATGGAGGGGTGAGACAATGCGAGAGATAAGCAATACCTAGCTAGTTTTGAAAATCAGAGGGAACCATATTACTCTTACAACCTACTGACAAATTATACATAGCAGATCAAGAAATATATGTCTAGGTAAGGTTTATCTGAGAACAACTGGTCATTGCCTAAGATTTATCTACATGACATACAGTAATTAAAAATACCAGACTGGTGGAACTAACCTTCTTGTGTGTTTAACAGACATACTTTGAGGACTATAATAATTTGGTCAGAGGGAAATAAAGGGCACTTTTTGCTCCTTGCTCTCCTAGGTCACCTAGTTCCAGGGGACTATGAGCATCTCTCAAAATGTCCTGTAATTGTGGCAGGTCCCCCTTCCTCTTTATCAAGGAGGCCGAGGCGACCTTGAGCCAGGGGCTCCTCCCAAGCCCATGTAACCCCTAAGGAACTGATCCTCAAATGACCTTAAGAGTAAAAATAAATCGGTTTGTCTGGACCAACTCTATGGCCTTAGACACCCAAAAGGAAAGTAGAACCAAAGATTAAAGGGGCCAATATAATTTCATAAGAGTCCATATGTATAGCTAAAGGCTACATAAGAAACAACAATGCCAGACAGGTGATACCTTCTTTTGAGTTGCTGGCCAGCATGGCCAAAGGGATTCCCAGATAGTAACCCAGCAGAGAACAGGGAAAATGAACAGCAAACCCCAATCTTATCCAAAGGAATATTGACAACTGAACACCGTTAGATGAGGAACAGCTGACCCTCCTTAAACAACGACCTTTAGATAGGCTGAGTAGATTCACCATAAAGGCAAGTAGTGGGGGATGGCTGGGGGTGCCAACAACACAGCAGACAGTAGCAGGGATATCAGAGTATAAGGGCTCTAGTGGGGGGAAGGAGGCTACGGGAGCATGCTACCTGGGACGTGGGTGTATAAATAAATAAAATACAATAATAATAGTAATTCTTCAACTCCTTAATAATTAGTAGATGTGAAAGACATTACCATTGAAATCTACCTGATGACTTTATATCCATGCTCATATGCCAAGGAGCTCAGAAAATAACCAACTGTGACTAGTAATAATCAGATACATAGAGATTAGAAATGAACGTGCATCTT